>NW_025814014.1:0-50294 GCF_021917145.1 Hypomesus transpacificus
TCTCTTGCATTAGCCGCGAGATTCACACATTTCAACCATTTCACACACACTCTCATGCCCCTGTGTTCCTCACGCTGAGAAGGAACATCTTGTCTCGCTGTTTACACGACGAGACACAGGCTGACGGAGGGGCGTTTGGTCCTGCGATGGACACGGGTATCTGATATATAACATGTTACAGTCAGACCTCTCAACAACAATACCAACCCTGCCTTTAATACATGAGTCAACACCCTGGAGAGCAAATATATAAATACAGTTAACAAGAGAGTGTATTGCAACGTAGCAATGTAGTTTCAAATAGTGTTTAGCTATGTTGGTTTCACTATTTGTACTGAGAAGGAGGATATGGTCCATAACTGTCCATATAAGGACAGGTGACAAACGCTGTTTTGGTCCCTCCTACTTACAGTTACCTGCCTGGGTGCTTGCAGGAATGACTGGTGGACGTGTGTTACAGAGGAGGAGGTTTCCTGGTAGAGGTCTCATTCCCTAGCCGTCCCACGCCTTCCTGTACCCACCCCTGCCCCCCCACCCTCTCCTTCCCTCTCTCCCCCCCTCTCCTTCCCTCCTCCTCACCCCATAGCCTCTATAGCCCCCCTCCCCCACCCTTGAGTCTGTGTGACATCATCAGCCTAACCCTGCTCCCAGCAGCCTAGAGTCTGGGATGTGATGCTGGCTCTCTGCCAGGGGCTTCCCAGACTCCACCTCCAGCAGGAAGTCAGGGTACTCGTGAACTCTCTACATCCCAGATAGGAGAGGCTCAAACAGGTTACTGATGTTGACACCCTTCCCTTTCTCTCTCACTCCTTTTATCTTTCTATCTCCTCTCTCTCTGTATCTCTCCTCTCTCTATCTCCCTCTTGTTATCTCTCCTCTCTCTCTTTATCCCCCCTCTTGCTATCTCTCCTCTCTCTCTGTATCTCTCCTCTCTCTTTATCCCCCCTCTTGCTATCTCTCCTCTCTCTCTGTATCTCTCCTCTCTCTTTATCCCCCCTCTTGCTATCTCTCCTCTCTCTCTGTATCTCTCCTCTC
This sequence comes from Hypomesus transpacificus, assembly GCF_021917145.1. NCBI lineage: Eukaryota > Metazoa > Chordata > Actinopteri > Osmeriformes > Osmeridae > Hypomesus > Hypomesus transpacificus. Next base: position 1,036 of record NW_025814014.1, read on the forward strand.
TCTTTATCCCCCCTCTTACTACCTCTCCTCTCTCTCTTTTCAGTACCGGGCGTGGTTGCGGTCCAGTTTCCCACCAAGCCCGTTTGCTGACCAGGAGCAGGTGTCGTCCCTGCTGAGACGCTACAGTGAGCAGCACCAGCAAGGAGAACAGGGCCAGGAGTGGATGAACCAGGCCGGCGGCATCCTGCCCCTGCCCCACAACGCTTACGGCCCCAGGGGCAGCAGCTGAGCCCGGGGCCCCTGGTCCCTCCACCACCCTCCACCACCCTCCGACCTGCCGATGGGACTGAGGGAACCCCACCTCCACAATCAACCCGCCCTACCCCACCACCTGCCTTACCCCACCACCCACCCAGCCCCTACAGATCCAGAAAGGGAGGTGTTTGTAGGGCCGGACTGAAATGAACTGAACTTGGTTCATCAATCACGCCTTTGACAAATGAACAGGACTCTACAGACTGTTCTGGAATTGGTGAAAGAGGTTCCTTTCACACCCCCCAATGTACACAAGTGAACACCTTGAGAAGAGTCACTCACCGAAGCCTTACTTTACCCCCAGCACCTTCCAGCACCTTCCAGCACCTTCCAGCCCCAGATCAAGGCAGGCATTAGATCCTGACCCACACACCTTCACTGTCTATGCAGCGTCACCGTAGGAGAATGGTGTTTATTAATGGAATGCTATTTATATATTGGCTAAGGTCATTCTTTTAATCAAAGATGATTCTCATGTGTGTACATGGCGGGGGGGGAGGGGGGGGGGGGAGCAACTGACTAAATATTTGACGTTAATTAAATATCTTGGTTGGTTTATCTGTCCTTTGTGCTCTGAGACCAAACAGGTTATTTTCTAAATGTACCGTTAAACTATTCCTTTGTCCTTGTTATGTTTGACAAACTCTTTAGAATCAATCTTAAAACATGAAAAATATATAATTTGTTCGTAGATGTTATGTGGTACAAAATGGTATCACTAATGTGTTTATAAATAAAATGTACATTATAATAGTTCTATATTTTATAACTGCCATGTATGCAGTATATGCTTATAAAAATGATTCATGAAGCTTACATTTTGTAGGTTGTGTGTATTTGTGTGAAAGAAGCACGTGAAAGATTACGAGGTAAACAAAGATGATGCCTCGTTGGATCTGATCTCGCCCTCTCTCAGCAAACCTCTAGTCTCCTCTGGTGGAAAGCTAGACCAGATCCAAACCACAACCTAACTCAGCTAACACAAGCTTTGCCCCCCAGGTGAGGCCAAACCCACAGCGTCTCAAATCCTCAAAACCCAGCTGGCCACGTGACTTCACCTGCGCCACATCCGCTTTTCACAGTTTCTAAATGATGTTTGTGTCCGTCTCCGCACCGCACTGAGGAAGATTAGTTTTCACCTGCGTTTTGAGAGCAAACCCTCGATATTCCCATTCAATCGAAATGTTGATGCCTGTGTGTTACATATCGGGGGAATGTCCCTGTACTTACTGTAAGTCGCTCTGGATTAGAGCGTCTGCTAAATGACTAAATGTATATAGTCTATACTAGGCTACATCGTGATGATGAGGGGCAGGTTCTCATAGTGTCTCAAGGTTCTCAAAGTGTACTGGACAGGGGTGGCGTTATAACACTCTTCATCATACCGCTCGTCGAAGGGTCAAATCTTTTGAGTATCTTCCCCAACCTGATTAATGTGGGCTATGTTTTGATACACTGAAGTCTTATTCAGGACTAGGGGCCTATATGTGTTCCAAATGTGTCAGTGATAAATCAAAATGTCGTCACATTTCAGAATTAAGTTGGAAAAGTAGAGAGCAGAGCATGGAGATATAAAGTTGTTCTGATCATATAGAGGACGTCCGGGATAGAGGGCTCAGTCAATCATAACAAATAAGTGGATTTATAAGTCTCTAAGGGGAAAAGGTGAATATTACATTGAGGCTAACTTTATAACATATTTACCAAGCCCTATGAACTAGGATTGACGCTGACTGTCTTTCACCTACACTCGACTATATCAGATATACAATCGACTATATCAGAGACGTTACTGGGAAAAGTCTGGATCAGACTTTCGGCAGCTGTAACGACTGTAATTGGCACCCGATAGAAAAATGATGTCAAATTTTAAGGAATCCCTAGGACAGTGATGCATGAGTGCCGTGCGTTGGCGGGTTTATAGAGGAAACTTGGATTTTATGACGTTGTAAAAATCCCTCAACAGTACTATCTTTATTGCCCAGAATTATTCAATAGCCTACCTCAACATAGCTCGCACTGTCTATGTAGTCTGTCCCCACTCAATCTCCTATCAGTTGATTTCTTGTAAAAGCTGAAGCTTCGAAGAAAACTGACAACCGGATTTGTGGGCGTGGTAACATTGAGCTGAATCAACCAATCATCTGTCCTGAAACAAAGCTTCATTCATCAACTTCTGGATGATAAACAGTGAGTGGAGTTGTTAATTTACAGACTGGTTGCGCAGGCATTCGGTTCACTTCTATACGCTTCTTTAGACGTACCACATCAAATCATTAAAGGTAGCGTACACGGAACGAATTCTTATCTTTACCTCAAAGTTTGTAGTTTTTGACTGTCGAATGAGGAAGAAGCCTGAGATTTGACACCTCTGTTTTTTAGAACGTAAGCCATTTTTGCATAGTACAGCGGAGCCTAAATTATTGTTTTCTCTCTCTAGATGTCAATGAGCCCCGGTGGTCGCAGGCTAAAACAATGGCTGGTTGAACAGATACATAGCGGACAGTACCCGGGACTTTTGTGGGAGGATGACAGTCGCACTATGTTCCGGATCCCCTGGAAGCATGCTGGGAAACAAGACTACAACCAGGAGATAGACGCCTCTATTTTTAAGGTAGGTGCCAACTTTCCGTAGCGGTGATCGGTGTTTTCAGAAGCAAGCGGCAGCTCTGTCAGGAAATAAAACATCTGTATTATTCGGTCTACGCACGCTGTTTTCGAGATTTACTGTCCCACAAATCTAGATTTTCAAATGAATATTAAATATTATATTGGTTTGTTTAGAGTTGCTAAATTAATTGACTGTGATTTGTTGTATTTTTTGGATGTATCAGTCAGTATTTAAACGACCATTTAAAATACCAAAAAATGTTGTTAATTTAGCAAACTTTCCCAAACATATAGTACATAGGCAGATGTTTGAACATGAGACCTCTTGAGCTGCACTCTGACCACCCTATAAGACATAATTAATGTTGATAAAACAGTAATCAAACACTCTGATGTCAATCTAACGAAGCCATACAATCTGTCAGTTTATTGACGTTAACATCATCATTGAATATCATGGCAATAATAACAACTTGTTACTGTAGCAGGCATTTTCATGAATCCAAAGCAACATGCGGACGGATGAGGGTGGACTCGAACCTGCACCCTTTTAACCAGCAGTCAAACGCCCCCCCTCAGAGGCACAGCCACCCCCCTCTGAGGCACAGCCACCCCACTTCTGACTGTGTGTGTTGTGTTCCTGCAGGCCTGGGCTGTGTTCAAAGGGAAGTTCAAAGAGGGGGACAAGGCTGAACCGGCCACGTGGAAAACCCGGCTGCGTTGTGCGCTGAACAAGAGTCCTGACTTTGAGGAGGTGGCAGAACGCTCCCAGCTGGACATCTCTGAGCCCTACAAGGTGTACCGGATTGTCCCTGAGGAGGAACAGAAGAGTAAGCATCTACAACCTCACTACTTCATCATATGACAGACTTATTTGTATCCAAGGCAACAGACAGCGTAGTGGGGGGAGGGGGGATGTGTGTGGATTTGAACCTGGTACATTTATGCTTTACCACTGAGCTACATCCATCGTTGGCACCCTATACTGAGGTGCAGGATGTTGGGTCGTTGAAGCCAGAAATGAAAGGCCTCGAAACATGGATCATTTATTAGTGTTTGTCAAATGATTAACAGTAATATTCTGTGCGTGGCTCCATGGTAAAGAGACAGTGCTGGTGGTTCAGCTGTCTGCTCATGTCTGGGTCCCCTCCAGCAGGTAAAGGCGTAGCTGCAGTCATGACTGCTAGCTCTGGAGACATCACGGACATGGACTGCAGTCCTGAAGACCTGGAGGAACTCATTAAAGAGGTAAGGCCTCTATAGGATGTCTCTTGTCACATCCCAAGTTCCTTCTCTCCATTTCATGCCTGCTTGTATTGTTTTCTGCACTGTTTTGTGGTTTGAGATTTATTTTCTTTGTCACTGGACAGATTCTCGTCAAATCTGCTGTCTCTGTTTTTTTCTGACAGACCAATGTGGTTTCTCTCTCTCTGATTTCTCTAATCATTTGAATATATCTCTGTCTCTCTCTCTCTCTCTCTCTCTCTCTCTCTCTCTCTCTCTCTCTCTCTCTCTCCCTCCAGTCCACCAGTGAAGACTACCTAGGAAGAAGTCACTCACCACAAGAGGAAGGCAGTAGGATCCAGCCAGGCCTGGAGTACTGGAATACTGGAGTGCTCAGTGGTAAGTGTGTGTGTGTGTGTGTGTGTGTCACACATCTCTCTCTCAGTGAGCTCTTTTCACCACTGCCTCAGATAAATCATGCTCTCTGAGGGTCGTCATTAGTTTTCTGTGTCCTCTGTCAATATTATTCTTCGGAACAGTTCCTCCTTCGTGACAGCATGGACCCAGTCTTAAAAATAACTGTAGCTTGACCCCAGAGCAACAGGGGTTATAAAGACTTCTTTACTGAAGTCCTCAATTCTGAGAGGAAAAGATTGGCTAATATCCTTTTGCACATTGCTGACCAGACAGATTTTTTTAACGGTCAGGCTGGTTGTGCTTTCAAAGCTAGATTTTTTTGTTGATGAAATGACAAATATTTTTGCTGTCACTCGAACACTGTGACTTTAATCAAGAGTGTTTTTCTGTTTGTGTTTGTCCGGCTGGTGTTGACGTTGTGTGTTGTCTGATTTTCAGCTTTCCCTTCGCATTCAGAGTCTTCACCTGTGGGACCCTTTGGCACAGGTACATCCACTCACATTTCTCTCAGAATAAACAACGTCTTTGCTTTGACTTAAAACTTCTACAATTCTAGATTTGAGTATATTTAGTATTTCTAGTATACGAATTCAGAGCAGGTGGTTATATTAACTTTTGCATTAGGTGTTCTGATCCATAACTGTCTGTCTGCACTATTTGTCTTGTATGATGCTTTGGCAAAAACCTTTAAATGAATATAATGTACAATATGGGAACTAATTTCCCCCCTCTTCTTCCCCTTCCCCTCCTTCCCATTCTCTGTCTCCCTCCCCCCTCTCCCTCCCCCCTCTCCCTCCCCCCTCTCCTCCCCCAGCTTTCTCCCAGTTGATGATCAGTTTCTACTACGCCGGCAAGCTCATGCACACCATGATGACCTCCAACTCCGAGGGCTGCCGGCTGTGTCCGGGGCTGCCTCAGCTGGCCCACAGCGCCCCCTACGGGCCGGGCAGCATGCAGACTGTGTGTTTCCCTCCAGCTGAGCTCATCGAAGCGGAACGCCAGCGGCAGGTGACCCGCAAGCTCCTGGGCCACCTGGAGAGAGGGGTGCTGCTGCGGTGCAACCGAGAGGGCGTGTTCGTCAAGAGGCTGTGCCAGAGCCGGGTGTTCTGGAGCGGTGGCTGCCTGGGGACCCAGTACAGCCCCGGACACTGCAAGCTGGAGAGAGACGCTGTGGTCAAGATCTTCGACACCGGAAGGTTCCTCGAAGGTTAGACACCGTGGTTGATGAGACTTCTCTGTGTGTGTGTGTGTTGGTGTGTGGGACTGTAATGTTTTGTCGTTTTGACACATCCCTAAGTTAAAGACACGCTTTGTGCATTCCGTTAAACGTCTGCGAGGAAAGCCTGGCACAGTTTCTTTCTTGCGTCTTTCAAACCTTGACACAAGATTGTATTCCACACAGGAGTATGAAGTGACCTCTTGTGAGATAACAAAAACAAAAATGCCTGTTGAAAGAAAATGCTGACCTCTACCTATGCCCTCCACCCCCACCCTCCTCCTCCACCCACCCACCCCCCACTTCACCCTCCTTCTCCACCCCCACCCTCCTCCTCCACCCCCCACCCTCCTCCTCCACCCCCACCCTCCTCCACCCTCCTCCTCCACCCCCACCCTCCTCCTCCACCCTCCACTCCACCCTCAGCTCTCCGCCTGTACCAGGAAGGCCAGTTCCCTGCTCCAGACGCCACCGTCACCCTCTGCTTTGGAGAAGAGCTTCATGACCTCAGCCTGGCCAAAAACAAGCTCATCATCGTGCAGGTGAGGCCTCTTCCTCTGCCGCCCACACCTGGTGTACACACTGCACAAGTTGCAGTGTGAGTTTTACTTGTCAAATTGTATTTTATATTGATGTTTTACCTTGTTTTATAACTCTTATCTGCAGCACCTTGAGATCTGTTTTCAGATGAAAGGTATATTAGAAATAAAATGTATTATTACAACTGTTTTAACAACACTACCCAACAAATTTTCTTAATTGTGCAGTTTCCTTCATAAAGAAACTCACGCTTCTCTTTTGTCTAGTCGGATAGAGAAAGGCATTGTTGGTAGGAGAGGGAACTTGATTTGTCAGTCTTCCATCACAAGTCATGTAACACAAATATTGTAGTAGAGGATCTTCATGACGACCAAAACAAATCCAACATCCCTGTTCACATCGCTCTCTCTCTCTCTCTCTCTCTTCTCTCTCTCTCTCTCTCTCTCTCTCTCTCTCTCTCTCTCTCTCTCTCTCTCTCTCTCTCTCTCTCTCTCTCTCTCTCTCCCTCCCTCTCTCTCTCTCTCTCTCTCTCTCTCTCTCTGTCTCTCTCTTCCTCTCTCTCTCAGGTCACTGCTGTGAACTGCCAGCAGCTTGTGGAGGCGGTGAGCCCCCGGCGCCCCCAGTACCCCAGCCCCCCCCTGGAGGTGTCTGACGAGCTGGCCGGAGACCAGGTGGCCCGCATCTACCAGGACCTGTGCAGCTACAGCGCCCCCCAGAGGACAGCCTGCTACAGGGACAACATGCCCATCACTGCCTGAGCAGACCAGACAGACAGACAGGAAAAAAGACAGACAGACAGACAGGAAGACTGGCAGGCAGGCAGGATCTAGTTGATGACAGAAATAGGAGAAGCATGGAACAAAGTGATGAGGGTTTACTGAATATGTTTCATGGTGAAATGGTGATTCTAACGCCAAAGCTTCAGAAACTATTTTCATACAACAGTCAATAAATGTATATTTTTCTATTTTCCTTTTCTTCTGATATGTTTTGTACAAGAGTTTAAGTTGACAGCATTATTGTTCTAAATAGTTTGAGCTACATAATGGATAGGTTTTACTATCCACAATCATGTTCTACAGTTTGTAACCATTGTGCATTGCCATTGTCTTTTTATAACTGGGAAATAAAAATCCTGATTTTCAATCAATCTTTGTCTCTCAATTATCTTTGAATACCCTAAACTCAACATCCAACAAAAAAAGTAGTCTTGCTTCCTACAGAAACTCTATCAAAACAAGAAGTTGTTGCAAAATATAAATATAATAATAAAGGGTCAATCATCAATACATGGGTGTCTTGACTGAACTGATGTGTGAAACCATTGTTAGTAAAAAAGAAAACATAAGGTTTTGTCCAGATTCCAGAGAAAGATTTTGGGGAAGTTATTCTTTTTTTGTTGTTGTCACATTTGTAGTGGAAATCCAAGATGATCTTCCAGAGAAGTATGACTGTAGATAGTAACCCCTTTGGTTATTTCATCCAAAACACACATGCCAACCCCTTTGGTCATTTATCCAAAACACACATACTAACCCCTTTGGTCATTTTATTAAAAAGAAACATGCTACCCCTTTGGTCATTTCATCCAAAACACACATGCTAACCCATTTGGTCATTTTATTAAAAACACACATGCCAACCCCTTTGGTCATTTTATTAAAAAGAAACATGCTTCCCCTTTGGTCATTTCCCCTAAAACACACATGCTAACCCCTTTGGTCATTTCTTTCAAAACAGACGTGCCAACCCCTTTGGTCATTTCCCCAAAAAAACACATGCTAACCCCTTTGGTCATTTACCGCAAAACACTCATGCTAACCCCTTTGAACCTTTTATCCAAAACAAACATGCTAACCCGTTTTGTCTTTTACCCCGAAACACACATGTTAAAGAACTTTGGTAATTTAATTTAAAACACACATGCTAACCCCTTTGGTCATCAACTCCAAAACACGCATGCTAACCTCTTTGGTCATTTCATTCAAAACACACATGCTAACCCCTTTGGTCATTTACCCCAAAACACACATGCTAACCCCTTTGGTCATTTTATCCAAAACACACGTGCCAACTCCTTTGGTCATTTTATTAAAAAGAAACATGCTACCCCTTTGGTCTTTTATCTGAAAACACACATGCTAACCCCTTTGGTCATTTTATCCGAAACACACATGCCAACCCCTTTGGACATTTTATTAAAATCAAACATGCTACCCCTTTGGTCATTTCATCCAAAACACACATGCTAACCCCTTTGGTCATTTACCCTAAAACACAAATCCTAACCCCTTTGGTCATTTCATTAAAATCAAACATGCTACCCCTTTGGTCATTTTATCCAAAACACACATGCTAACCCCTTTGGTCATTTACCCTAAAACACACATGCTAACCCCTTTGGTCATTTTATTAAAAACAAACATGCTACCCCTTTGGTCATTTACTCCAAAACACACATGCTAAGCCCTTTGGTCATTTACCCCTAAACACATATGCTAACCCCTTTGGTCATTTTATTAAAAAGAAACATGCTAAAGACCTTTGGTCATTTACCCTAAAACACAAATCCTAACCCCTTTGGTCATTTTATTAAAAACAAACATGCTACCCCTTTGGTCATTTTATCCGAAACACACATGCTAACCCCTTTGGTCATTTTATTAAAAAGAAACATGCTACCCCTTTGGTCATTTCATCCAAAACACACATGCTAACCCCTTTGGTCATTTTATTAAAAACAAACATGCTAACCTCTTTGGTCATTTCATTCAAAACACACATGCTAACCCCTTTGGTCATTTACCCCAAAACACACATGCTAACCCCTTTGGTCATTTTATCCAAAACACACGTGCCAACTCCTTTGGTCATTTTATTAAAAAGAAACATGCTACCCCTTTGGTCTTTTATCTGAAAACACACATGCTAACCCCTTTGGTCATTTTATCCGAAACACACATGCCAACCCCTTTGGACATTTTATTAAAATCAAACATGCTACCCCTTTGGTCATTTCATCCAAAACACACATGCTAACCCCTTTGGTCATTTACCCTAAAACACAAATCCTAACCCCTTTGGTCATTTCATTAAAATCAAACATGCTACCCCTTTGGTCATTTTATCCAAAACACACATGCTAACCCCTTTGGTCATTTACCCTAAAACACACATGCTAACCCCTTTGGTCATTTTATTAAAAACAAACATGCTACCCCTTTGGTCATTTACTCCAAAACACACATGCTAAGCCCTTTGGTCATTTACCCCTAAACACATATGCTAACCCCTTTGGTCATTTTATTAAAAAGAAACATGCTAAAGACCTTTGGTCATTTACCCTAAAACACAAATCCTAACCCCTTTGGTCATTTTATTAAAAACAAACATGCTACCCCTTTGGTCATTTTATCCGAAACACACATGCTAACCCCTTTGGTCATTTTATTAAAAAGAAACATGCTACCCCTTTGGTCATTTCATCCAAAACACACATGCTAACCCATTTGGTCATTTTATTAAAAACAAACATGCTAACCCCTTTGGTCATTTTGTAAAAATCAAACATGCTTACCCCTTTGGTAATTTCCCCTGAAACACACATGCTAACCCCTTTGGTCATTTCATCCAAAACAGACGTGCCAACCCCTTTGGTCATTTCTCCAAAAACACACATGCTAACCCCTTTGGTCATTTACCCCAAAACACTCATGCTAACCCCTTTGATACTTTTATCCAAAACAAAAATGCTAACCCCTTTTGTCTTTTACCCCAAAACACACATGTTAAAGAACTTTGGTCATTTTATTTAAAACACACATGCTAACCCCTTTGGTCATTTACCCCAAAACACACGTGCCAACCCCTTTGGTCATTTTATCCAAAACACACGTGCCAACCCCTTTGGTAATTTTATTAAAAAGAAACATGCTACCCCATTGGTCTTTATCCAAAACACACATGCTAACCCCTTTGGTCATTTCATCCAAAACACACATGCTAACCCCTTTGGTATTTTACCCCAAAACACACATGCTAACCCTTTTGGTAATTTACCCCAGAACCCACATGCTACCCCTTTGGTCATTTCATCCAAAACACACACGCTAACCCCTTTGGTCATTTACCACAAAACACACATGCTAAACCTTTTGGTCATTTACCCCAAAAACACACATGCTAAACCTTTTGGTCATTTACCCCAAAACACACATGCCAACCCCTTTGGTCATTTTATCCGAAACACACATGCCAACCCCTTTGGTCATTTTATTAAAAAGAAACATGCTACCCCTTTGGTCTTTTACCTGAAAACACACATGCTAACCCCTTTGGTCATTTTATCCGAAACACACATGCCAACCCCTTTGGTCATTTTATTAAAAAGAAACATGCTACCCCTTTGGTCTTTTACCCGAAAACACACATGCTAACCCCTTTGGTCATTTAATCCGAAACACACATGCCAACCCCTTTGGTCATTAAATTAAAATCAAACATGCAACTCCTTTGGTCATTTAATTAAAAACAAACATGCTACCCCTTTGGTCATTTTATTAAAAAGGAACATGCTATCACTTTGGTCATTTCATCCAAAACACACATGACCCTTTGGTCATTTTATTAAAAACAAACATGCTAACCCCTTTGGTCTTTTACCCGAAAACACACATACTAAAGACCTTTGGTCTTTTACCCCAAAAAACACATGCTAACCCCTTTGGTCTTTTACCCTAAAACACACATGCTAACCCCTTTGGTCATTTTATCAAAAACACACATGCTAAAGACCTTTGGTCTTTTACCCCGAAACACACATGCTAAAGAACTTTGGTAATTTCATTTAAAACACACATGCTAACCCCATTGGTCATCAACTCCAAAACACGCATGCTAACCTATTTGGTCATTTTATCAAAAACACACATGCTAAAGACCTTTGGTCATTTACCCCAAAACACACATGCTACCCCTTTGGTCATTTTATCCAAAACACACGTGCCAACTCCTTTGGTCATTTTATTAAAAAGAAACATGCTACCCCTTTGGTCTTTTATCTGAAAACACACATGCTAACCCCTTTGGTCATTTTATCCGAAACACACATGCCAACCCCTTTGGACATTTTATTAAAATCAAACATGCTACCCCTTTGGTCATTTCATCCAAAACACACATGCTAACCCCTTTGGTCATTTACCCTAAAACACAAATCCTAACCCCTTTGGTCATTTCATTAAAATCAAACATGCTACCCCTTTGGTCATTTACTCCAAAACACACATGCTAAGCCCTTTGGTCATTTACCCCTAAACACATATGCTAACCCCTTTGGTCATTTTATTAAAAAGAAACATGCTAAAGACCTTTGGTCATTTACCCTAAAACACAAATCCTAACCCCTTTGGTCATTTTATTAAAAACAAACATGCTACCCCTTTGGTCATTTTATCCGAAACACACATGCTAACCCCTTTGGTCATTTTATTAAAAAGAAACATGCTACCCCTTTGGTCATTTCATCCAAAACACACATGCTAACCCATTTGGTCATTTTATTAAAAACAAACATGCTAACCCCTTTGGTCATTTTGTAAAAATCAAACATGCTTACCCCTTTGGTAATTTCCCCTGAAACACACATGCTAACCCCTTTGGTCATTTCATCCAAAACAGACGTGCCAACCCCTTTGGTCATTTCTCCAAAAACACACATGCTAACCCCTTTGGTCATTTACCCCAAAACACTCATGCTAACCCCTTTGATACTTTTATCCAAAACAAAAATGCTAACCCCTTTTGTCTTTTACCCCAAAACACACATGTTAAAGAACTTTGGTCATTTTATTTAAAACACACATGCTAACCCCTTTGGTCATTTACCCCAAAACACACGTGCCAACCCCTTTGGTCATTTTATCCAAAACACACGTGCCAACCCCTTTGGTAATTTTATTAAAAAGAAACATGCTACCCCATTGGTCTTTATCCAAAACACACATGCTAACCCCTTTGGTCATTTCATCCAAAACACACATGCTAACCCCTTTGGTATTTTACCCCAAAACACACATGCTAACCCTTTTGGTAATTTACCCCAGAACCCACATGCTACCCCTTTGGTCATTTCATCCAAAACACACACGCTAACCCCTTTGGTCATTTACCACAAAACACACATGCTAAACCTTTTGGTCATTTACCCCAAAAACACACATGCTAAACCTTTTGGTCATTTACCCCAAAACACACATGCCAACCCCTTTGGTCATTTTATCCGAAACACACATGCCAACCCCTTTGGTCATTTTATTAAAAAGAAACATGCTACCCCTTTGGTCTTTTACCTGAAAACACACATGCTAACCCCTTTGGTCATTTTATCCGAAACACACATGCCAACCCCTTTGGTCATTTTATTAAAAAGAAACATGCTACCCCTTTGGTCTTTTACCCGAAAACACACATGCTAACCCCTTTGGTCATTTAATCCGAAACACACATGCCAACCCCTTTGGTCATTAAATTAAAATCAAACATGCAACTCCTTTGGTCATTTAATTAAAAACAAACATGCTACCCCTTTGGTCATTTTATTAAAAAGGAACATGCTATCACTTTGGTCATTTCATCCAAAACACACATGACCCTTTGGTCATTTTATTAAAAACAAACATGCTAACCCCTTTGGTCTTTTACCCGAAAACACACATACTAAAGACCTTTGGTCTTTTACCCCAAAAAACACATGCTAACCCCTTTGGTCTTTTACCCTAAAACACACATGCTAACCCCTTTGGTCATTTTATCAAAAACACACATGCTAAAGACCTTTGGTCTTTTACCCCGAAACACACATGCTAAAGAACTTTGGTAATTTCATTTAAAACACACATGCTAACCCCATTGGTCATCAACTCCAAAACACGCATGCTAACCTATTTGGTCATTTTATCAAAAACACACATGCTAAAGACCTTTGGTCATTTACCCCAAAACACACATGCTACCCCTTTGGTCATTTTATCCAAAACACACGTGCCAACTCCTTTGGTCATTTTATTAAAAAGAAACATGCTACCCCTTTGGTCTTTTATCTGAAAACACACATGCTAACCCCTTTGGTCATTTTATCCGAAACACACATGCCAACCCCTTTGGACATTTTATTAAAATCAAACATGCTACCCCTTTGGTCATTTCATCCAAAACACACATGCTAACCCCTTTGGTCATTTACCCTAAAACACAAATCCTAACCCCTTTGGTCATTTCATTAAAATCAAACATGCTACCCCTTTGGTCATTTTATCCAAAACACACATGCTAACCCCTTTGGTCATTTACCCTAAAACACACATGCTAACCCCTTTGGTCATTTTATTAAAAACAAACATGCTACCCCTTTGGTCATTTACTCCAAAACACACATGCTAAGCCCTTTGGTCATTTACCCCTAAACACATATGCTAACCCCTTTGGTCATTTTATTAAAAAGAAACATGCTAAAGACCTTTGGTCATTTACCCTAAAACACAAATCCTAACCCCTTTGGTCATTTTATTAAAAACAAACATGCTACCCCTTTGGTCATTTTATCCGAAACACACATGCTAACCCCTTTGGTCATTTTATTAAAAAGAAACATGCTACCCCTTTGGTCATTTCATCCAAAACACACATGCTAACCCATTTGGTCATTTTATTAAAAACAAACATGCTAACCCCTTTGGTCATTTTGTAAAAATCAAACATGCTTACCCCTTTGGTAATTTCCCCTGAAACACACATGCTAACCCCTTTGGTCATTTCATCCAAAACAGACGTGCCAACCCCTTTGGTCATTTCTCCAAAAACACACATGCTAACCCCTTTGGTCATTTACCCCAAAACACTCATGCTAACCCCTTTGATACTTTTATCCAAAACAAAAATGCTAACCCCTTTTGTCTTTTACCCCAAAACACACATGTTAAAGAACTTTGGTCATTTTATTTAAAACACACATGCTAACCCCTTTGGTCATTTACCCCAAAACACACGTGCCAACCCCTTTGGTCATTTTATCCAAAACACACGTGCCAACCCCTTTGGTAATTTTATTAAAAAGAAACATGCTACCCCATTGGTCTTTATCCAAAACACACATGCTAACCCCTTTGGTCATTTCATCCAAAACACACATGCTAACCCCTTTGGTATTTTACCCCAAAACACACATGCTAACCCTTTTGGTAATTTACCCCAAAACCCACATGCTACCCCTTTGGTCATTTCATCCAAAACACACACGCTAACCCCTTTGGTCATTTACCACAAAACACACATGCTAAACCTTTTGGTCATTTACCCCAAAAACACACATGCTAAACCTTTTGGTCATTTACCCCAAAACACACATGCCAACCCCTTTGGTCATTTTATCCGAAACACACATGCCAACCCCTTTGGTCATTTTATTAAAAAGAAACATGCTACCCCTTTGGTCTTTTACCTGAAAACACACATGCTAACCCCTTTGGTCATTTTATCCGAAACACACATGCCAACCCCTTTGGTCATTTTATTAAAAAGAAACATGCTACCCCTTTGGTCTTTTACCCGAAAACACACATGCTAACCCCTTTGGTCATTTAATCCGAAACACACATGCCAACCCCTTTGGTCATTAAATTAAAATCAAACATGCAACTCCTTTGGTCATTTAATTAAAAACAAACATGCTACCCCTTTGGTCATTTTATTAAAAAGGAACATGCTATCACTTTGGTCATTTCATCCAAAACACACATGACCCTTTGGTCATTTTATTAAAAACAAACATGCTAACCCCTTTGGTCTTTTACCCGAAAACACACATACTAAAGACCTTTGGTCTTTTACCCCAAAAAACACATGCTAACCCCTTTGGTCTTTTACCCTAAAACACACATGCTAACCCCTTTGGTCATTTTATCAAAAACACACATGCTAAAGACCTTTGGTCTTTTACCCCGAAACACACATGCTAAAGAACTTTGGTAATTTCATTTAAAACACACATGCTAACCCCATTGGTCATCAACTCCAAAACACGCATGCTAACCTATTTGGTCATTTTATCAAAAACACACATGCTAAAGACCTTTGGTCATTTACCCCAAAACACACATGCTACCCCTTTGGTAATTTTATCCGAAACGCACATGCTAACCCCTTTGGTCATTTTATAAAAATCAAACATGCTAACCCCTTTGGTCATTTCCCCTAAAACACACATGCTAACCCCTTTGGTCATTTCATCCAAAACAGACATGCCAACCCCTTTGGTCATTTACCCTAAAACACTCATGCTAACCCCTTTGATCCTTTTATCCAAAACAAACAGGCTAACCCCTTTGGTCATCAACTCCAAAACACGCATGCTAACCTCTTTGGTCATTTCATTCAAAACACACACGCTAACCCCTTTGGTCATTTACCCCAAAACACATGTGCTAACCCTTTTGGTCATTTACCCCAAAACACACATGCTAACCCCTTTGGTCATTTCATCCAAAACACACGTGCCAACCCCTTTGGTCATTTAATTAAAAACAAACATGCTACCCCTTTGGTCATTTACCCCAAAACACACATGCTAACCCCTTTGGTCTTTTACCCCAAAACACACATGCTAACCCCTTTGGTCATTTTATCAAAAACACACATGCTAAAGACCTTTGGTCATTTACCCCAAAACACACATGCTAAAGAACTTTGGTCATTGCATGTAAAACACACACGCTAACCCCTTTGGTCATTTACCCCAAAACACACATGCTAACCCTTTTGGTCATTTACCCCAAAACACACATGCTAACCCCTTTGGTCATTTTATCCAAAACACACGTGCTAACCCCTTCGGTCATTTCATCCAAAACACACATGCCAACCCCTTTGGTCTTTTACCCCAAAACACACATGCTAACCCCTTTGGTAATTTTTTTTAAAACAAACATGCTATCCCTTTGGTCATTTACCCCTAAACACACATGCTAACTCCTTTGATCATTTCATCCAAAACACACATGCTAACCCCTCCGGTCATTTACCCCAAAACACACATGCTAACCCTATTGGTCATTTACCCCAAAACACACATGCCAACCCCTTGATGTCTTTTACCCCAAAACACACATGCTAACCCCTTTGGTCATTTACCCCAAAACACACATGTTAACCTATTTGGTCATTTACCCCAAAACACACATGCTAACCCCTTTGGTCATTTTATCCAAAACACACATGCTAACCCCTTTGGTCATTTCATCCAAAATACACATGCCAACCCCTTTGGTCATTTACCCCAAAACACACATGCTAACCCTTTTTGTCATTTACCCCCAAAACACACATGCTAACCCATTTTGGTCATTTTATTAAAAACAAACATGCTTTCCCTTTGGTCATTTACCCCTAAACACACATGCTAACTCCTTTGGTCATTTCATCCAAAACACACATGCTAACCCCTCTGGTCATTTCATCCAAAACACACATGCTAAGCCCTTTGGTATTTTACCCCAAAACACACATGCTAACCCCTTTGGTCATTTACCCCTAAACACACATGCTAACCCCTTTTGTCATTTCATCCAAAACGTACATGCTAACCCCCTTGGTTATTTAATCCAAAACACACATGCTAACCCCTTTGGTATTTTACCCCAAAACACACATGCTAACCCCTTTGGTATTTTACCCCAAAACACACATACTACCCATTTGGTCATGTACCCCAAAACACACATGCTAACCCCTTTGGTCATTTCATCCAAAACATACATAATAACCCCTTTGGTCATTTACCCCAAAACACACATGCTAACCCCTTTGGTCATTTCATCCAAAACACACACAATAACCCCTTTGGTATTTTACCTCAAAACACACATGCTAACCCCTTTGTTAATTTCATCCAAAACACACATGCTAACCCCTTTGGTCATTTTATCCAAAACACACATGCTAACCCCTTTGGTATTTTACCCCAAAACACACATGCTAACCCCTTTGGTCATTCTATCCAAAACACACATACTAACCAGAGAGCAAATTACACAAGGATAACCGGGGGGGTCAACCTCTTCTCCAGGGCGTAAAGTAATAATTACGATTGCAGGTAAGAACGATATATACATTTATTGACTCCCTACACCTGTTGTTTTACCTCTTTTGGGGGGGATCCAAGTCTTAATTAGGGGGAACAAACCCCACCAAGTCCCCCCGTCATTCGAACCCTGGTAAATACCATCTCTGTTCCCAACAGTTTTGTTCTTACACTAATACCTGTATCATAATAATTTCCTACATTGATGCATTGAATGATGTGAGGTCCAGTTACCAGCGTGACATTAAAACAGATGTAGTAATTACAACTTTGGACTTCAGTAGGTTATGTGTCAGAGTCCATACATACTGTAACTCGAGTGAGAAAGTGTAGTTAGCACTTCAACTTTTACCAGAGTTCAAACGAGTATCAGTGCTTCTACTTGAGTGAAGGATGTGTGTACTTTTGCCATCCCTGCATATTAACCACGGCTAATCCTTTGAAGCCACGTAAGATACTGTCACTGCACAGGTTAGCTTTGTAAACACCCTGTCTTGGAAATGACAGTTTAGCTATTCTATTATTATTCTTTGGAAGTTTTTTAAACATCTATGTTGCATTAGTATTCAATATAAATGTGGAAAAAATTGAGAGAAAGATTACATAAATTGTTAATAAGAATATGTGTTCTTTTGGATAATGACTCTAGTATTGTCATGAGGAACAGGACCGACAAATACCAATAAACTTGAAACTTAAAATGTGTGGCTGGCAGCATCTCTGATACGTCTGAAGTACCTGTGTGAAAGCAGAGGTACCAGTTTCTGGTACCTGTGTGAAACCAGAATATCCTGAAGGGGGAGAGAGAGGAAACCCCTGTGAGAGTCTGAGTCAGACGAGAGAAAGGAGAGGAAGGAAGGAGGGAGAGAAAGGAGAGGGAGGAAGGAGGGAGGGAGGGAGGGAAAGGAGAGGAAGGATCCAGACCTCTGCAGAGATCGGAGATGACTAAGGCTGGCTGTGGGTGATTCACGGAGGGATGACCCTCGCCTTCCTTCTCCTCGCGGGCTCTCCATCACAACACCATTTTCATCATTCGGACCACAAACAAACTATATAAGTTACAGGCAGTGTAGTCTCATGTCACGTCAGTCTGTAACAAGCAATATGCTCCCATTGTAAAGTAATGGAGATGATTCAAAGAGCGTGAATGTTTACTGTCCACAGAGCATATGTTATTATATACAAATGCACTCACACACATAGGCAAGAGCATCAACGCACACACGCACACACACACACACACACACACACACACACACACACACACACACACACACACACACACACACACGTATGGCTACATTCATAAGAATGCATACTTTTTCATGCATGCACACACACAGGGGCACACACACACACAGACACAAATACATGCACACAAACGGACATACACACACCTGCACACCCAAACACACACACATTCTCACTTCCTCCTTCACAGCTCAACAAAACATAGCTGGTTAGTATACGTCACCACACACACACACGACATAAGACAAAAACTTACTCCCCCATCCCCTAAGACCCCCACAAAGTTGGACACACAAACAAACAAGACGCTTGTTAGTATTCTTATCTTGATGTTTCTAACTCAACAGGGATAAGTTGGTTGAAGATTTGGGGGATTTGCGGTGAAACATCACAACTGTGTTTTGGACATAATCAATGCACAGTACAGGCTCCAACTATGAATCACTAAACTACAGAGACTTCTACAGTAGCCTTTGCCCTGTCATTTACATTTGCACTTGCACTTGCACTTCACCCTACTAGCCTCGGGGAGAATGTCCCTGTACTTACTGTAAGTCGCTCTGGATAAGAGCGTCTGCTAAAAGATTAAATGTAAATGTAAGTGGTATAAGTAAAAGAACAGGAACTTACTGCAATATCAGAAACTGCCACAGGAAACCAGGCCGACGCCCCCGCTACTATCTGTCTGAGATTGTTCTGACAGCTTTACTGAGACAGATAGAATCTTCTGGAAGGACACCATTACTGTGTAGCATCTCTGTCTCTTCCACTTATCCTTTAGTCATCTTACATAAGTTTCATTTCTATTTCATTCATTTAGTAGATGCTTTGGTCTAAAGGGACATACAAATAGCGTATGTAGAAAGTAGGACATGAAGGAAGGATTAGAAGTGCACAGTTCTGACAGGATTCTGGTAGTTTAGAGTCTAGCATTTCACCAGGCACAGTGCAGAAATAACATCTCAGTTTCCAGGCACAGTACAACAATACCATATTTGGACCAGTTGGTAGAAACATGAAAGTGACCTTAAACAGAAATCTAATGTCAAACCAGGGTTTGGAACCTTTTGGAGCATGTCAGTCAAGGCATGTACAGTAATTGTGCATTTTTGTCTGTGTACGTGTGTGGATGTGTCTGCCTGTGTGTGTGTGTGTGTGTGTTGGAGTGTGCGTGTGTGTGTCTGAGTGTGTGTGTGTGAGTCTCAGCGTGTGTGTCTTAAGTGTGTGTGTGTCTGAGTGTGTGTGTGGTTGGGAGAGGGGTGGTTGGATGGTGTGTGCTCATCTGAGGCAGTTTATGCAGACCGTTGCAGTCAGTGTCTCCTGTGTGGTGAAGCTCATGTTGCAACACGGCCTGTGGAGTCTGGAGGGCACAGTAGTTGAGGCCAGTGGAGTTGAGGCCTATCTTCATCCAGCCCCCATTCACCCCCCCCACCCCCTCCCCCCACACACACACACCAGGTATGGCCCACCCTGAAGGTAGACATGTCTCTCTCTCACCAGGATACCCAGATATTGTTCAATACCCAGGAACAATAGTTCCCATGTCCATGCTGGTACAACTAAGTGTTTTTTTTTGTTTTTATGTTTTTGTTGTCGGCGGTCAGATTCTTGGGTTGCTGACTGTGCGGTTTTCGGAAGAAATGTCAAGATGTTTCCAGAGTGATCTGTAAACTCAGCAGAGATGAACCCCCCCCCCCGGCGTCATCTTCTTCTGTGATTCCCCTTCTGCATTTTCAGTGTTGTCAATAAAGCTTGATGACTTTGGAGAAAAAAGAAGTGTTTGAGACAAACCAGAGAGAGAGAAATCAGTCCTTTCAAACAGTGTTCTGTGGACAGGAACAGTGATAGTCACCTTTTGAAAGACTTTTGTAGTAACACATAAATGTCTATCAATTATTGCAAAAAACTTTGACACAATTATAAAGAGAAAGTAGAATGAAATCAAATTGACTTAGAACGAATGAATAATTTAAATGAATGTTTATACAAAATCTGTATGGTAAACCAATCATTTAAAAACATTTTGAGTAAGTTTTGTTTTAATTATAAAAATCTTCTTTTTGGAATACTTCATAACACAGAATCAAACTAACCTCCACTATGGTCAGAATAATCAGACATTGTTAAACTCTGGTGGGACAAGGAATCCTCTAAATTCACCCCAGTTTCAAACTTCAATTTTCCCTGAGTTTGATCATTAACGTATTTATTTATAAATCAGAACTAAACCCCAAAATCAGTGGCAACAGGCAACAGCTGGGGGTAGAACAATAATATGGTTATACACGCAGCTCGGTGGTTAGAGTGTTTAGCTGCAAATCCAGAGAGCACAGGTTTGACAACTCCTTACAACTCGAGGAGTTGTAAGTCGCTTCGGATACAAGCGTCTTCTGAATGAACCCATTGCAACTGCACTGTGATGTGTAGTGATTTACCAAGAGGCTGTGTTAAGCAATCAGGGGTCTGGGGGTGTGGAGGAGGGGCAGGGGGGAGGAGGGGGAGAGGCGTCTCTGGAGGGCTGAGGTTTGACGCCGGTGTGTGTGAGATGAGAATAGGACTCAGAGAGGAACTGGAGAGTGTTGAGATCATGATGTGGAGAGAGACAGGTGGACAGAGGAACCCACTTCCTGGGACCATGGAGGAACACCTGACGGCATACGCACACACACACACACAAACACCCTCACATGCACACATTTAATCACACACACGCATTTAACTCACAGACTCCCTCTCAAAGCTGGAAGAGGTATCTACTCTGTGTATGGTTAGTTGAAGAACAAGTTAAAGTCACTGTTGTGACCCATAGTTTACAACATTTAGTTTGGATGATAACATTCCAGTATGAACCCTTTAAACAACACTTTAAAGAAACTCTGAAACCAGAGTTGTCATCTTGTGTCTGAAACTGGTCTCCCAAGCATAAAACAATTATATTTAGATCTCATTTAAATCAGAGCTTAATGTAGTTGTATTATATAGTTTTATACACAATTGGAGGTGTATTTAAAATGTAGTACAGATTTTGTAAATTCACAATCTCATTGACAACTTATATGTATGCAGGTATGTTTACATTCATACTTAGTAAGTATACTTTAGGCCTAATGTCTCTTCTGATGTGGCATGCAGTAGCTCAGTGTTGCGTCAGGTAGAAGCCTGGCCGTGGTCAACAGCCTGCGGGGTTCCCTGACTGTCAGATCTCCCCCCGGGCAGGAAGTCCACTCTGACAGGAAGTCCACTCTGACAGGAAGTCCACTCTGACAGGAAGTGATCGCAGCAGCATACCACTTCCTGAGTGAAAAGAGGAATGGGAACTGCTCGAAGGGTCAGACCAAGCTCTCTGGGTTTGTTTTATCTACTTTAATTCATTGATGATTAAAGTCAAATCTGTAAATAAATAAATGTTGATCAGATATGCCGGTTATGACTTTGTTTAAAGTGTTACTTTAATTAACTTTCACATCACAATTCCAATTACATGACTACTTTGGGAAATTATATAATTTTAATTTACATAAAAATATACATAATTGTATTCATAGTACTAGTAATAGATTGTGTTTTGAGTAGTGTTATGGCCTAATTATGGCCGAGTTATTCTCTGGACTGTGTGTTTCATGTTTAGGTGAAAACGAAACAGGGTAGATGGGGGGGGGGGGGGGGGGGGGGGTCAGTCCCTCGGGGGGCGAGGGGGGGGGGGGGGTTACAGTGATCACAAGGTAATGTTTGGGGGGATTTTTGCACCAACCTGTCGCTGGTCTTCATACAGTTCAGTGCTCACTGTTTCAGAAAAACACATGAACTCACACACACACACACAAACTCACACACACGCGCACACACCAAAACGTCTCATCATAACCGGAAACAATCGTTATGAAACATCTGTAAGAGTTAGATCTCATTGTTCTTGTCATACCATTATGTGATGAAGACCTGAAGCTTATAAGATGCATTTTCCTAAATAAATCTATTTTCAACGGGGTAAAATGTCAATATTCCGAAAATGCCTGTGCGTGTGTGTGTATGTGTGTGTCGGATTCTATCCTGTAGGTGACTAATGAGAGAAGACAGTTACATGTCCTGTAGGTGACTAATGAGAGAAGACAGTTACATGTCCTGTAGGTGACTAATGAGAGAAGACAGTTACATGTCCTGTAGGTGACTAATGAGAGAAGACAGTTACATGTCCTGTAGGTGACTAATGAGAGAAGACAGTTACATGTCCTGTAGGTGACTAATGAGAGAAGACAGTTACATGTCCTGTAGGTGACTAATGAGAGAAGACAGTTACATGTCCTGTAGGTGACTAATGAGAGAAGACAGTTACATGTCCTGTAGGTGACTAATGAGAGAAGACAGTTACATGTCCTGTAGGTGACTAATGAGAGAAGACAGTTACACGAACAAGCATGAGGTGACAGAAAAGCACCTGCCCTGAAAATAGAAGGTTTACTGCTGATATTGAAAAAGCCTGTTGTAAGAATAGAAACATTTGAAAGTCAAATTAGCTCTTTGTTTTTACTTTTTCATTGTTTATTTTTTCAGGGATAGCACAATGACATTTTTTTTTCCGTCAGCCATCCCTGGGCTCGTGGAAATGAAAGCAACCACGGAACAGCAAATATACAACATAAAACATCACGATGAGTAAAAGTCCCTCAATTAGAGATAAAATAAGTTCTATAAATATCAGGCAATAATTGGCGATGACACGTTTTGTGCTGACTTTAGCCACAGTTTGAACCTCATTCACTCTGACACAGTTACTGTGAGATGTTATTTTATTAATAATTGAAAACAACTATTATTAGTGAGTTAGAAGACAGACAAGCCTACAGTAAAAATGGAATTGATAACAC
This sequence comes from Hypomesus transpacificus, assembly GCF_021917145.1. Lineage (NCBI taxonomy): Eukaryota > Metazoa > Chordata > Actinopteri > Osmeriformes > Osmeridae > Hypomesus > Hypomesus transpacificus. The sequence goes on from NW_025814014.1 coordinate 24,548, forward strand.
TGTTGAGATGGTCTGGAAATCAACCCTTTCATTGCCAATAACTCTGCCCATTGATTATAAACAACAATCATTGACCTCAAGACTTAATCTGGAAATAGAAGAGAGCCTTCGATTCCTTTAACTGTCACTTCTGTTGTTGATTTCGTTGTGTTCCACGTGTGTGATTGAGGAACAAAAAATCAGCTAGGTAAAAGCGGCATGTTTCCAAGCGATGTGGCGGAACCCAGATACGGATCAGACAACCTTGGTTTCCGTGGAAACACTACCACAGTCGCCAGGTGCCCTCGAGGATGGGTATTAAAAGACGGTCTAAAATGGTTAAAGTGCAGCTGAAGACATACGCGGTTGGACCTTGGTTAAAGGGTACGGGTGGAGAGCCTGGAAACATAGGAACCACTTCCCTCTCTCACAGCAACATGAACATCCTGCACGACCATGACAGAAAATGATTTGTTAAATTCTTCATCAATATCAGGGTTTACATTAGACGATTCGAGTGACCATTCATCATATTAGCGCTCACACGACCTCAAAAAGACCCATTAAAGTTCAAATAGGCCTGCAGTAGCCTATGAATAGTATTTCCCAAAAGAATAACATATTTATACAGGATTTCCTTCTAGAAAAGGCACATTAGAAACAGTAATTATTTGTTGAATTGTAAATCTATGATTAAGATTTATATGATAGGAATTCTGTGATCATTCAAATCAAATCATATTTGTAAACACTGTAAATGCTTGTCCAAGCTATATTACAGGGCTTTACAGAAGCCTACAGATCCCCAGTAGAACCAACCAAAACCATTAAATAATTCCTCATACAACCTCAAAACAATATATTCAAGTTTATGTACAATATATACAGCTCTGGAAAAAATGGAGAGACCACTGCACCTTTTTTATCCATAAAAAAAGTTGAGAAGGACAATATTGAGTGAGGAACAGAAGGGTAACATTTAGAAGGCCACTGCACATGTTATCTTTCCGTCCTTCTCAACTTTTTTTTATATGAAAGAAAAAGGCGCAGTGGTCCATTTTTCTCCAAAGCTGTATAATATTTTCCACAACGTTAAGAATTTCCCACGATAATTAAAAGCCGATACTTGGAAAACGAATGAAATATTATGTAAAATGGCCAGCGAAGTGTAAAGGGTAGCCTATTTCTGTTCGCACCAATTTGCATGTGTGCCTCTGTGGTAAGGCCACCCTCCGCTAACCCGGCGCGGGGGAAACGAGCTGCAGACCTGGTGATCGTTCAGACACAGTCCTCTATGGTCTACCGTGCGTGAAAAATCACAGAGCGCAACATTGCATTTGAACATTATGTAAGCAAGAACCATATTTTGGTGGTATTTTCACCAATATGACAATTTACACGGATTGAATGGACAAGAAGTGAATTGAGAGGACAGGAAGTGACAGTGGAACATGGGAAGTGATTCACTGTAAAACATTTCCTAAAACATAAAACTATACTGGGGCACAGGCCCCAATTCATATCCCTTTTTTTCTTCCAAGCTTGCTGCGCACAATGCACTACTAGACTATAGAAACTCCCTTTGCTTAACCCACTGTACAACAGTTCAGGGACGCAAGTGTGGTAACAGCAGAGACATCAATAGTTAATGCGAGCTTGCATTCATTTGAGCGCAAATACAGTTTTTTTTTTAATTCATGTAAAATTGTCTTTACGTTTGAGTTTTGTAATGTCTAATGATCTTTAGTTTTGTAATGTTTTCTTAGTCTACCTCAATTCTGACTTGTGTACCGAGTCCAGCACCTGGACTTCTGTGTGCGTGCTGCAGTGGCTGTTTGGCAAACTCAAAAGAGCGCAACATGGAATTCTGCGGGCATCGGTTTGTGTTTTCGGTTAAACTGCTTGATTGGGATATTGCGTTTAATTATTTTTTATTAATGCACTGACAAATAAGGTAAATAGTTGAAACTCAAACTTTTGATTTAACTGGGCTACAGCAGATTTATACTGGGGCACGTGCCCCAGTAAAAAGGGTCTAACGACGCCCCTGGCCTACTCTTTGAAAACTCTTAATGGAAGACTTTGAATGATTTGAGTCATGTCATTAGTTCAAACAATTATAAAGAGACATTTGCATATATATTAACATAAGTGTAGCATTTCAAAATAACATCCATAACCACAATTGTTGTGTTAGCTAGGACCACACAACAAATCTGACCAGTGTTTGGCTTTGTAAATTAGGGCTACTTATATTTTATTTTATATTTTATTCCCTTTAGTATTAGCTAGACCCCCCTTAGTATTAGCTAGACTTTGCTCCTTTTGTATAGTTAGTCCACATATTTAAGTTCCAATATTCCTATATGTCCCTGCCAAAGTAAATTCCTTGTTTGTGCAAACATTCATGGCGAATAAAATCCCTTCTGATCCTGATTCTATCCTGGTTGCCTTCCAGCATTGTTGTAACACACTGCCCTCCAGTGGTGATGACCAGAATTGAGTGAAGTCCTTGATTCAACAACTGACAGTCAAGTGAAATTCTGTGTTTTCCCATCCTGTTTAATTCTGTTTAGTAACACACCAACTTTAGATTCTGACCACAAATCATTTACACAATAGCCTCTGATACAACCATGCAGCTCTGATGAAATATCAAGGGACCTTTTTAAAGTTCTGGTTTTTCAAGTTTCACATTCAGAGATATAAATATATCTCTTTCTGTCTTTCTATTGACGTTGGCTCAATTTGACCACGAGAGAGATAGTGAAGGGTCAAAACAACACCGGAAACACACACACACAAACATGCACACACACAAACACGGTACAGATTAGTGTGATAAGTCGAGAGAGACAGAGACTGTGGCTGAGAGAGACAGAGAGAGAGAGAGAGAGAGAGAGAGACAGACAGACAGAGAGAGAGAGACAGACAGAGAGAGAGACAGAGAGAGAGACAGAGAGAGAGACAGAGACAGAGAAAGAGAAAGAGAAAGAGACAGAGACAGAGACAGAGACAGAGACAGAGACAGAGACAAAGACAGAGAGAGAGAGAGAGAGAGAGAGAGAGAGGAGAGAGAGAGAGAGAGAGAGAGAGAGAGAGAGAGAGAGAGGGAGAGACAGAGAGAGACAAAGAGAGACAGAGAGATAGACAGAGAGACATAGAGAGAGACAGAGAGAGAGAGAGAGAGAGAGAGAGAGAGAGAGAGAGAGAGAGAGAGAGAGAGAGAGAGACAGCCATCTAGACTTCAACAATTGGGAAAAGTATCCAATAGAGACTCTACATGCTGACTTCTGTTGAAATATATTAAATATTCAAAGAAAACCCCCCACAAACGCATGGGCCGATTCCCACTAACATTAGAAATCCATAAAAGATCATTACAATTTTACACCCATTTAAAATCCAGTCCTGAGGAAACCCTCCAGTCTAAAGCCCTTGCAGTCCATGAAGGTAACCCTGAGAGGAGCCCCCTGTGCCAGCTGGTTATGAGACTAACAAACCAGCTACCGCCCGGCACACCTCCTTCCCCTTTACTAACACCTAACAGAATTAAACTAATCACAACAGAAAACAAAAACTCCTACCTAGAAAACTTGGAAAAAAAACCAAGACACAAAACAAATTTGATTGCTATCGGGGCCTAAACAGAAACTATGAAATGGCTGAATATCTATATATTGTCAAGGACATAAAGCAGAGACAGCTGCTCACAAAATACAGAATGAGTGACCACGCCCTTGCAATCGAAAAAGGAAGACATAAAAAAACATAGTTACTTAAAGAGTACAGAATCTGTGGGCACTGTACATCAGGGGAAATTGAAACAGAAAAACATTTCCTACTTAAATGTTACAAGTATGAAAGAATAAGAGATCCATATCCGGAAAAATGTAACTAGTTAATTGAAAACTACACAGAACTTGATATAAATGAGAAATTAAGGATATCTAAGGGCCTACTGCAAGCCTTGCCGCTAGATATGTATCTAAATGTCACAACAACCTGAGGGACAGTGAATCAACCCTGTATGACTGTTAAAACCTTTCTATATCTTACTGTAACATGCATTTATCTATTACTTTTCTACAGTCCCCAACTTACTATGTTACTGTTATTTTGCCATATTATTATTGTTAGACTCCTTGTAAAATGTTATAATATAAATATTAAAATGTCCATTCAATATGGACTGCTTTGGCAATACTGCTCAATGTCAACTGTCATGCCAATAAAGCATTCTGAACTGAACTGAACAGAGAGAGAAAGATAGAGACAGAGAGAGACAGAGACTGTGGCTGAGAAACAGTGAGAGACGTTGAAACAAACCTCATGGTTTCATTCAGCTTTGCACATGTTCCAGGGACTTGAGGGAACTCCGGACTTGGATTTAACTTTGAGGGTCTGACCTCTCATCTCAGCGAAACAGAGACAGAGATTGAGACAGAGAGAGAGACATAGTAACAGGGACAGATATAGTGTCATGGTAGATATCAATTGGTTGTGTTTTGTTCTGTACATGTTTGTATCTGGTTATGTACATGTTTGTTCTTGGTTCCCCAGGGAACTTTGGGCTCTTTGATGCTTCAAGTAGCGTTCTGGTCTTGGGTGAAGGATCAGAAAGTTGCAGTCTGGAACAACCCTTCAGCCCTTGTGCCTCCAGGATACGTGAAGTCACCTTGGACAAGACAGTGATACCACACACACATAGACACACACACACACACGCACACACACACAGACACATAACCCTGAGACTTTCCACATACAGCCGAATGATGCTCACTACCCCGTCAACAGCACCTTATGACTCACTGGGCCTAATTGAAAACTTGGCAGAGAGAGAGAGAGAGAGAGAGAGAGAGAGAGAGAGAGAGGGGGGGGGGGATGGAGAGAGCGAGAGAGAGAGAGAGAGAGAGAGAGAGAGAGAGAGAGAGAGAGAGAGAGAGAGAGAGAGAACAAGAGAGAGAATGAGACAGAAAGAGAAAGAGAGAGGAGAACGAGAAAATATGAGAGAGAATAAGAGAGAGGAGGAAGAGAGAACATGAGAGAGAACAAGAGAGAGATAGATAGAAAAACTAGAAAGAAAGAGGAGGAAGACAGAAAGACACAGGAACAATCAGGAGGAATGGTCAGTGTGTGTTGAGTTTGTGGTGGCATGATGTCATCACCTATCAGGAAACAAGAGGTTCAATAGGCTATTAACATTGTGTTTAGGTCTCTCTCTCTCTCTGTCTCTCTCTCTCTCTGTCTGTCTCTCTCTCTCTCTCTGACCTTTTTACATCTTGCCATGGTAATGTCAACTCAGGACTCCGACGTCTGAGCAGACATACATAATGTGCTTTCAGATATGATCTTCTTTGACTTGAAATGTGAGCATTAGCCTGCAGAGGGCGTTGCATTCTGTTTGAACCACCTCAAGTTAGCTTGTTGTCAGTGCAGTGGTGAACCAGCTGTTTGTTCAAGCACACAGTCCGAAATGAATCACACAAGCATCAGAGAGTCACTGGGTGACGACTGTTAAAAGGTTTGAAATCAACACAAAGGAAAACTACTAACACAGTAAAACATCAACACAACGCACATCCTGAGAAAACTAACATCAGAGAAGGACTGGAACACAAAACATGGTAGTTGTAATTCCTTTTCGTAGTGACGAGAGTTGTGTGCGATTTCCTTCCAAAGTTCCTTCTACATTTTTGCTGTGAAAGTACTTCCTTAACTTGTTGCGGTTGTGGTAAAAGCGTAAATATGCTTGCCGTGAGAGGTGACTGAGTTAGTCTCACTCATGTATACTGTACCTGTCTGTCTCTCATGCATACTGTACATCTACCTGTCTCTACAGGTACACTTGCACTTTTTGAGTTTCATGTTATTTAATTGTAACTTGTTTAACTGCATGCTCTTATGGTTCTTCCCTTTGGCACTTATTTGGTTTTTCACAATGTATGCTTCATGTTTTAGCCGCTCAAAATGTTTGGGCCTATCTCGTTGTTATGATCAGTGACCTATGCACTTTTTTAAAGCTCTCTCTTGGAAGTTGCTTTGGATAAATGCGTCTGCTAAATGCATACATGTAAATGTTTCACTCTCTGTCTCTCTCTCAGTTTCTATGTTCCTCTATCTCTCTCCTTTTCTCTGACTGTGGGTTAGAGTAGGTGCTGGGGGATGTCTAGAAGTGTGTCCGTCAGGGTGTGTGTCAGTGTACACAGCTCCTACACACCGCTGTCCACAAGAAAGAGAGAGAGAGAGAGAGAGAGAGAGAGAGAGGAAGACAGGGAATGAGAGAAAGAGAAGGAGAGAGGAGAGACAGGGAGAGACAGGGAGAGAGAGAGAGGCCTGCTCCATGTTCACCTCTCAGCCGGCTGAGTTACTGTTTCCTGTCGAGAGCTGAGCTCAGGGAAGGAGTCTGAGCGGCCATCCATCAGCCCAGGAGCCTGCATCCTCCTGAACAATGTGTGACCGAGTCCTGCCCTGGGCAGAGAGAGGGGTTAGGAGACGGGTGACTCCCGCTCCCAGCCCGGCCCAGCCTGCACTGGGACATGGGGCCACGGTACCACAGCACTGGTAAACTACACCAGGACACCCCAGAAAACACCACGCCTGTGAAATCTGTCAATCCTACTGCCGCTGGGTGTGTGTTACATACAGTACCTGCTGTTTGATGAATGGCATTGTGTCGTTTTCAGTAACAACGACTGCTTCATCAGTTTGACTGAGAACAAGAGAGAGAGAGAGAGAGAGAGAGAGAGAGAGAGAGAGAGAGAGAGAGAGAGAGAGAGAGAGAGAGAGAGAGAGAGGAGGGGGAAAGGTAGGGAGAGGTGAAGAGGAGATGGAGGCTGGCAGGATGTTATCAACTTCCTGTGTAGGGTCACCTGGCGGTAATAGCATGTAAAGAGAGCGACCCCGTGGCCATGGTAACCCCGTGGCCATGGCAACCCCTAAGAGTCGACCCCTGCTCCCCTCGGGGTCGGCAGACTGTGAGAGAGCTGGGCCATCACGGGGTGGGTTTGTGTGTGTACTTTGGTTGTGTGTCTGATGCAGGTGTGTTTTTGAGTGTGTGTTTGTTAGGGATTGTGTGTGTGTCTGAGAGAGAGAGAAATAGAGAATAAGAGAGAGCAAAACTGAGAGTCGCTGGCAGGGTCTGGGTGGGACCCCCCCCCCACCACCCCCCCTTCCTCCCCACCAACCCCTCCCCCCCCCCCCCCCCCCTCCCCAGCTGTGTTTGGAACAGTGAACCTAAACATTTGCCTTTACGACCCGTCAAACAACACAATGCACCACACAATGTGTGTGTGAAAGGCCTGTACATCCATGAGTCTGTTGATGATGGCATGTCGATTTTTAAAGAAGATAGTGTGATAGTCTAGCATGTGCTGTAATCCTGATCACCCAGTCCAGCCACACAGAGCCTGTCCCTCCTCCTGCAGGTCAAGGTGTCTCGGACATGTCCAGAAACGTCCCGTGTCTCCAGACTCTGGAAGCACGCTGCACTCGTGACGTGCACTCACCTTCAGCGCAGCGCGGCTCGAATTTACAACAAAATGGTGAGCATGCTGACATGGTGTTTACACACAGACGTGCACACCCACCCACGCACACACACGCACACACACGAGGTAAGTAGCTAGGAGGTCCGTGTAAACAGACTGATCTACCACAGAGAGAGGGAGCCCGTACCGTCCAATCCCAGCCCTTCTCTTGTGTCTGTCAGAGAACACCAGGACGCTGGTCACACGGGGAAGGTGGGGGGGGCAGCCCAAGGGGCTAGCAGGGGGGCTGGGAGGGGGTGGGGGGTGAGGGGACCCTGAGCTGTGATGGATGGACATGGGAGAAAATGGAGGGGCAGGAGGGTAAGAGTGTGTGTGTGTGGGCGGAGGAGAGGGGGGGGGGTCTTCCTGGTCTTAACACGAACCTTAACAATCTCTCCTTATTCTCCCAACACTGGAAAGGCTCTCTCACACAGACACACACACAGACACACACACACAGACACACAGGGCCTGCCTGAGGAAAGGCTCTCACTCACACACAGACACTAAAACACACACACAGAAACCAATCATACAAAAACGCACACAAACACACACATCCAGAGAAACACAGACACACACAGGTAATGAGGAACTCCCCTTGTGTATAAAGATGCGTAGAGACAGAACACCCCAGGGTCCAGGTATCCAAGCCAGACATCAGCTGGTACATGCCCCCACCCCACCAGCGGCTGATTGAGGACAGGATATGGTGAGTGGGTCCAGTTGAGTCCATGTGTTTCTGACAGAGGGGTGGGTGATGACGCATGGGGGGGGGGGAGAAGGAAAATGGGCTGGAATTTATACAACAACAACAACTGTGTTTTGGTTTGTTTGTGTGTTGCTGTGTGATGCTGTGTGATGCTGTGTGATGCTGTGTGATGCGGACATCTGTGATGCTGTGGCCATGATTGCGTGTCGACTTCTTCTCTATATTGTGTTTCTCAGGAATTGCAAATAAAGGACATTTATAGGTGGGTGAGGGGCCATGGTTGCGACATGCGTGTGTGAATCATATGGAGAGATCTCTGACTCACTGTCTCTGCCAGATCCCACTATCCAGCTGTGGAAAGACCGGGGTTGTGTCCCCTGTTTCACACACACACACACACACACACACACACACACACACACACACACACACACGGCACTCTCGCATTCACACAAACTCACACACACACTTACTCACATTCACACAAACTCACACATACACTCACGTTCACCCTCACACTTACATTTACTCTAACTCTCACACACAGACACAATTTCACACAAACATACACACTCGCTCACATTCCCCCGTCACTCAAACACACACAAAATCACACACTCAAGCACCCACATACTCACCTTCTCACACTCAGCTCTGGAAAACTCCGGTACGTTCTAAATACCACAGTGACAGCCTAGCAGATGTAGTGAGGTCAGCAAGACCACACGGAGCCAACATCTTGCCACACCTGAAGAGTGATTCAATCACATCAGACAAACCTAATCAGCCTTTGTGACACCCTCAGTATGCTGATTACCCACCAAATGCCGATGCAAAGGAACCATAGAAATGGGGGAGGGGGACCTCCCCAATCTCAGCCCTCCTGCTAGCTTGCAAGCTTCAAAGGGCCTGCTTGAGACAACACGTCTCCAGAAACCATTTGCATCCGTTTTGGCGGCAGTTGAACAAAGAACATACCTTAATCAGAACTTTTGAGGAAAGTTCTTCAGACTTCACCTTTACCACGAGAGTACAAGGTGGAGAATTATGAGAGGGATATTTGTGTCATGTTTGTTACTTTGTTTTAATGTTGTGCTCACTGAAATCTTGATTCTAGTAACTAATCCTTCTTCCTGAAAGATAACCATGTCATTCTTGGTATCTACACAAAGCTCTCATAATAAAACAACCATTCAACTATATTTTGTAACTGTACCAAGATGTCCAGAACAATATTTGAATGATCTTTTGAACCAGCCAGAGACCAGATCACACCTTTGGTAGGTGTGAAGGAAGGAGGGGAGAGTTGACAACCCAGCTTCCCCCAATCAACGTCTGACCCAGACAGGTCCTCCCTCGAACTCTGAACTGTATAAATATCTGAGATGACCATTAATCTCGGACTCCAGCGAAACCAACCATGGCATGAACGCCATCGGGATTGGCGTTCCAAAGGACGTCCCCCAAGCTTCTCCTGAGATTCAACTTTATAGTGATCGCGACACTATCTGGACGTTTCAACAGAAGAACCCAAAACGCAATTATCATTGCGACTTGACTGAGATCCCGCAGATTCAGCCACACGATCTTGCAGCGCAGCCGTGCTTTCACTTCCGATTCTTCAAATGGACCTTTGGCAAACCGCCCTCAACCTCATTGATCGACCCCTGATCAAACGTAACTATGGCTAACGCTCTTTCCTCCCAGACATGGCATTGGCGTGAGCTCTGTTTATGATTTGTAAGGATGTAATCATTGACTTACCATTTCTGTCTTTCTTTAAGTTAGTCCATTTCATTCTGTTCATTGAAACCAATAACTCATATCAAACCCATAATCTAACTTGTTCATAAGATCTGTTTACCTTACTTGAATAAATTCATTGTAAAGATATTTTGACGTGCGTGTTCACTGGTGCTACGATTGGCTCTACACTTAGAACGAATTCATTCCTAAAGATGAGACTGATTATTACATGTTAAATATAGGATTCCCTAATGTCCTAAACCAATATTAGGGTGGTGCCCCGAACTTTATGATAAATTAAGTATTTCTATTTTAACACGACGAGACCCCGCTACACAGTCCACCACATCTCTCCACACAGTAAATCCATTAAGACAGAGTCATCGTATTAATATGCACATCGTTACACAACATGCACTCTATACAATCACGTACAAATGACTCCCATCTCTGCCAGTGCCAGTGCATACTGTGTGAGGTTAAGACCATGTTTACTCACACTCCCTCCCCCAGGCTGGCAACTGTCCAGCGGGCAGAGTTGTAGGCGAGCCCCTGGCCTGGTGTGGGGCCTAGCCTGGATCTTCCAGTCCTGATTACAAAGCTGTCAGTGGATGAAAGATGGACGCACTAAGGAGGTCTATGTTTAGCTGCAGAGACAGCCGCCATAACCTCTCCTTGGCTCTGGGGGGAATGATGGAAGATGGAGGGATGAGAGGAGGAGGAGGGAAAGAGAGATGAGCGGAGAAGTGAAGCAACAGGGAAAGAGTCACGTCTGTAAATTCTGGTCAAACAAAATAAATGATTGGAATCTCAGCATCACCGTCCAGACAACATACACTCAATTTACTATTAGTGTCTGTTTGGGAGAGTTTAATGCAATGTGCACACACACACCCACCCACACACACCCACCCACCCCCACACACACACACACACACACACAGTGTTGACAGAGACAGGCACAGGTGAAAAATAGCAGTTCTGGGTGTGTAGTGAGAGGGTGTTCAATCCCTGTCTCACACACACACGCACACCCACACACACAAACACACACAAACACACACACAGAAACATTCATTCAGGGCCCTTCCTCCTCCATTCTCCCTTGTCTTCCACCCCCCCCCCCCTCCTCTTCCTCCCCTCTCTCTGTGTTGGTTTAACCCCTCGAGCCGGCCGGGTGTGCAGCACGCTGAGGCTGTCTTGATGTATGAGCAACTGTAAGAGCAGGGAGGAGATGACCACTCAGGTCTGACCTGCCCTGCAAGACAGACATGATGCGCCCAGACTCACCATGACGACACAACGCTAAGCAGGACGTACACACACACACACACATATAAACACACAGGCACACGAGCACGCACACTCATGCGTGCACGTAAACACACACGCTCGGAAATCTGTTTGGCTTTAATTCATGGAACCACCCTCACACTATGAGAAAATAACACACTATTATAAAAATGACAAAAGTTGTTATTGATCCCGTTATGTGCAATATGCATAGCGGTCAATATCTACGTCGGTTTTAATAGTCACAACTATCTTGGTGTCTTGGTGGTGTTGACGGAGTTCCATGAAGCAGTACAATCACTCGCCAGTAGGGGGAGACATTTCCAATGGAATAATCTTATGGACCTGATCAAGCTGTGGACAGGATCAAACCTGCAAGTACCAACACTTCTGAACGTGAACAGTCTGATCACTAAGATCCCAGAGGTTCATATGGTGCCTATCATTAAACACAACTGCCTCAAGCAGGGTGGATATATCCCCGGTTGAAAACAATGGAAAACTAACATGCAGGCTAAAGGAGATTGAGACTATCTGAGGTTCTGAAACGTAACTAGTTTCAACTGCTGTAAAATCACTAAAATAAAATAAGGTAATGACTACTTAAATAAACAGAATCGGCAGAATTAGAATCTGTCAAATTGAGTTTAAATCCTGATCTTGTATTTTGAAAGTAGCCTATTTGTTTCCCAAAACGTTCTTTAAAAAATCCTGTTATTTAATTTGTGTTTGTTTCATGCTCATGTTGTATTTAAGTGAGCCAGTCCCTCTCTATCCTTGCAATTCTAAACTCCATCTAAGGATGTTCCTCATCTCCTCTGAGGATCTCAGTAATACTGAGGCCAGATTGAACCCGTTCAAGACTCGAGACCTCTATCTAGACGTTTTCTGAGAACTCCCGCACGTAAATTCACAAAGCGAATGTGTTGCCGTGCGGAATATGCTGAAAAGTGCGCATCTGTTCGGTATTATTATTATAAATCATTAACGGCTACCGGCAGAGGTCTATAATTTGTCGCCACTGCGGCAGACGCGACCGTGTCATCTACCTGCCGCGCTCTGCCCGCGTACAAAGAAAGGAAAACAGCTTTCCATAGACACTAGCCCCAGAACATCTTTCAAAACAAACACGGAGGGAGGATTCGGGTGATGTAAACACGACTCTATTTCTGTGGCTGTGACACACGGCGGTTTTTCCCTGGAAACGGAGCGGGAGCGTGGAGACTGTAACAAGGGGAGGCCACACACGCGCCCTGGCTCTCTAACACCAGGCACGTCTTCCCTCTGAGCCCAGACACAGGGATGAGGAGAGAGGGAGGGAGAGAGAGGGGGTGGTGGAGAAAGGGAAAAGAAGGTGAGAGATGGAGAGATTAGGAGACATGGTGCTACAGAGGAAGAGAGAGAAGGAGGAAGATGAGAGGGCGAGGCAGGCAGTGGAGATGGAGGGGTGGAGAATGAATGAGTGGAGAATGAATTAGCCAGGTAAAAACATTTAAACATGGGCGTGAAACCAGAGAGATCTGCTGCTTATGAAAGCAGCCGTGTAGCTTAACTAACCTGCTCCATTTTACACGCACAGACACACACACACACACACACACACACACACGTATGCACGCACAATGACAGAAACACATGAGATGAGAGGCAGTTGTAGTAGTAGTAGGAGGGATGATAAAATAAAGATAACGGAGTGGAGGGAGGTGAATTTGGACATAATTTACAGGATTACTCAACTATTCAGTCATTACCTCCTGGCCGTGGTGTGTGTGTGTGTGTGTATGTGTGTGTGTGTGTGTGTGTGTGTGTGTGTGTGGACCAAGCGAGCCTGGATCAGACAGGAGACAGGGGTAGGCCAGACAGCGTGACCCCCCCCCCCCCGCCCCCCCTCATCCTTCCAAACACACACACACCCTGGCCCACCCAATTTACGCCATCAATCAAAGGATTAGAGTTAAGACTGAAGGACTAAACACTCATGTCCCCCTCTCTTAATCCAACCAACAAACATAGCCCCGCCCCCAAACACACACACACACACACTTCACTACTACCACCCCTAACTGAGTTTATCAACTGAAGTGCAACTGAGGTGAGTGGGATTGGGGGTGCTCATATTTCAACCAGGGTCACTACTGCCTGAACACACACATAGACACACACACACACACACACACACACAGGGTCACTACCGCACAAACAGTTCTGTTTGTCCTCAGCATGGCATTGCTGTGACTGATAAGAGCTTGTAATACTACTGATTTATCTGCTAGACAGGGATTTATCACCAGTAAATTATGTGCTCACACACACACACACACACAAAGCCAGATACACACACACACACTGTCCCACACACACACACACAAAGCCAGATACACACACACGCTGCCAGACACACACACACGTGGTGCGTGGGGATTCTGCTCCTATAGTCACCACCTCCTGTGCGTCCACCTACGTGGTTACGTGGGAGGTGAAAGATAAACGAGATATGACGTGGGTAAAATGTGTGTTTGTGTGTGTGTGTGTGGGGGGGGGGGTGGTATTTGTGTGTATGGGTCGGAGTGGGTATCCCATTTCAGTTGAGTCAAGCCCCAGGCATTGGAGAAGAGGCAAGCCTGTCTGAGGACAGCTGGAGGAAGGAGTCTTTCCCTGGGGGAGCTGTCTGGGAAGAGTCCCTGAATCCTCAAACATGGAGGATCTATCTAGGTGGTCCACAGATTAATGCAAAGGACACTGAGAAATCCCTTCTTTTTTATAACTGCTATACAAGGTCTTTAAAGGCTGCGTCAGGTCATGTTTTTCCTTTTGGTCGGTTCAGTTTGTTTACGATCGCTTTCTTTCCATGCATCAGAACAGTAACCAGATCTCGATGTTTACTAACCTTCTGGTTTGTCTCAGCGCACAAAAACACGCTTGCCGTGACGGACAACCTCAAGCGGTGTCGCAGGGTTTTCAAAAGCATCTCGGTGGCTATCATTCACGGCCGTTAGAACAGTGACAGCGTCTTTAAACAGTGATGTCATCTCTCAGCGCCTTCGGCGTGCCATCCGTTCCGTGGCGACGACGTGTAGCAACAACACCGTCCGTCATGGGCCTATCGGGGGACAGCGAAGCACAGTGTTGCCAAAAAGAATCTCACCAGACGACGGTATTGGCTCTCTGAAAAGTCGCTAGATTACTTGATGACATTCGTACAAACCAAATACTGTCCCTCATCCACAGCCAGCTCGGGGGGAGGAGGGAGGGGGGAGGGGGGATGGGGGAGAACCCAACACGATTCGATTGACGGCTCTGACAACACGAAAGTACAATTCCAGGTATTTTGGTGCTGCTCAGCAACGAAAACGGAGAAAAGGAAAGTCAAATGTTCGAGTAACTCTGAAAATTCACATTTTAGGGGAACAGTGTGTGCACAGTTCTGAAAGTTGTAGAATACAGAAGCTTTTTTTGCCGGTTTGGCTACAGAGGTCATCATAATATAGCCTAACTTGAATTTCTCTCATCCTGCGGAAAGTTCATTCTGTGGACTCCTATATCAAGATTAAAAGTGATTCATCTCCTCTTCTCCTCCAATCCTTGTCTACACATCTTTTCCCCCTTCTCTCTGGGTGATGGCTGGTTAGTTTCTACCCAGCGCATGTCTGGCATGACATACGTTTGAAATAGCTGGGAAAATAATCACCCTTTTATTACAGTGCTGAAACCACAAAAAAGCCTTCTGGGTTACCGTCTATTCTGGCCTGGCATGGTCTAATATAGCCTGGCCTGGCCTGGTCTAATATAGCCTGGCCTGGCCTGGCCTGGCATGGTCTAATATAGCCTGGCCTGGCCTGGCCTGGTCTAATATAGCCTGGCCTGGCCTGGCATGGTCTAATATAGCCTGGCATGGCCTGGCCTGGTCTAATATAGCCTGGCCTGGCCTGGTCTAATATAGCCTGGCATGGCCTGGTCTAATATAGCCTGGCATGGCCTGGCATGGCCTGGCCTGGACTAATATAGCCTGGCATGGCCTGGCATGGCCTGGCCTGGTCTAATATAGCCTGGCATGGTCTAATATAACCTGGCATGGCCTGGCCTGGTCTAATATAGCCTGGCATGGCCTGGCATGGTCTAATATAGCCTGGCATGGCCTGGCATGGCCTGGCCTGGTCTAATATAGCCTGGCATGGCCTGGCCTGGTCTAATATAGCCTGGCATGGTCTAATATAGCCTGGCATGGCCTGGCATGGCCTGGCCTGGTCTAATATAGCCTGGCATGGTCTAATATAGCCTGGCATGGCCTGGCATGGCCTGGCCTGGTCTAATATAGCCTGTCATGGCCTGGCCTGGTCTAATATAGCCTGGCATGGTCTGGCATGGTCTAATATAGCCTGGGCTGGCCTGCTATGGTCTGATTTTAGCAGCACTAATCTAGTTGGTCTGCTTGGTCTGGTCTGATATCTTCTTCCTGGCTTACAGTTTTTTTTATTCGCTTTGGTACTATTTTCACAAGTATGTGGTAAAACCTCACAACTGTTAGTACAAAACTCAAAGCAGATCATCAAAAAGTCAGTTTTTTCAAACATGTAATCACATGTTCAATTGACAAAGTACAATGCACAAAATACACAATCACTTTTTCATATGAAGTAATTGTCTTTCACAATGCAATGCTCACGATACTTTTGATATGCTTCTCATTTAATTTGCGTAAATATATTTGACCAACACTGAATCCAACAGATCTTAATGGTTAATCACTGAACCGTTTGGTAAACCTATATATTTTCATTTCAGCAATAAACAGTATATCGATTGTGAGAACTAAAGAAATACAATTCGTTTTTGTACGAACATATAAATTACTGTAACCACACATGATGAATACTCGTTATTACTACTTGATTTCAAATTGGGGTAACCACAATTGGTCATTTGATATACGTAAAAGTGGGGGCGTAAACACTGGCAAATTATTTCAACATGGAGCAGGATAGACAGCAGGGAATAGGAAGAGCTTGTGGACAAGAGATCCGTCAGAGAGGTGGGCATGGGCACCAACAGAGAGGTCAGAGAGGTGGGCATGGGCTCCAACAAAGAGGTGGGCATGGGCTCCAACAGAGAGGCCAGAGAGGTGGGCATGGGCACCAACAGAGAGGTCAGAGAGGTGGGCATGGGTACCAACAGAGAGGTCAGAGAGGTGGGCATGGGCACCAACAGAGAGGTCAGAGAAGTGGGCATGGGCTCCAACAGAGAGGTCAGAGAGGTGGGCATGGGCACCAACAGAGAGATGGGCATGGGCACCAACAGAGAGGTCATGGGGCATGGGGCTTGGGGCCTCTAAATGTTATGTTTTTTTCTCATTCAGTTACATACGTACAGTACAGTAATAGAAAGTTAACCTATGTTACAATTATATCTGAAAAATTGTATACTACTGTAAAAACTAATTTGGCCAAATGATTGTAGACAATGTCTTCATTGATCCTTCACTTGATTACACATAGGATGGATATTTTGGAAATTATAGATTATGTTACAGTAATGTGAGTAATGTAAGTTATTGCCTAATGTGAAACTGTAATCTGTCTTTTACATAGTACTGTAGCATTTTAATTTCAGCACTTCTAAGGCCGATTTCAAACATGTATCTTGCATTGTTTGCTGTTGGATGAACTGATTGTTAAGAGTACTAAACTGAAAGAAGATCATACTGTTGTGTTTCGGTGATTAAACCAAATGTTCCCATTACATATTACAATAATCTTATGTTTGAAAGCATTCCATGAGGTTTTGAAAGAATGACTAGCTGCCTTACAAGTGTGATCAGTTTGGATCTTTGTACTAAGAGTTTTGAAAATGTACACCTTGCTTGTGAAAATAGTACCAAAGCGAATAAAAAAAACTGTAATATGGCCTGGTTTATCCTAGCCTGGTCCAGCTTAGTCTAGCTTGTCGTAGCCTGGTCCAACTTAGTCTAGCTTGACCCAGCCTGGTCCAGTTTAGTCTGGCTTGTCCTAGCCTGGTCCAGCTTGACCCCAAATGCTTAAGCCTGGTCTAATCGTTCCTGGCTGGAAGTCAGAAGATTAGCCCAGCCCTCAACACAGCCTAGCCCACAACACAGCAATCAGACAGGGAACAGAAGATGAGCCTAGCCCACAACACAGCAGTCAGACAGGGAACAGAGACCTCAACTACCCTGACGCAGAGAGACCAAAATACAGACCTCTGGACTGGGACAGTGAGTTGTGTTTTGTTGACAGATTAGGGTCCGTGGGCCAACAGGAACCTGTGGGAGAGCATGGCAGTGTCACCTTCTCGGAGGAAGAGAGCAGAGTCGACTTCTGTACTGCAGTCCAGTGTTGGAACTGGACAGTCAAAACAAGTTGTGCAAGTTCAGGTTATTTTTACATCTAAAATGATTTGATATTCATTGAGGTTGCGCCCTCTTTGGTTGTGTGTGTGTCTGTGTGTGTCTGTGTGTGTGTCTGTGTGTGTGTCTCTGTGTGTGTCTCTGTGTGTGTCTGTGTGTGTTTCTGTGTGTGTGTGTCTGTGTGTGTGTCTGTGTGTGTGTCTCTGTGTGTGTGTCTGTGTGTGTGTCTGTGTGTGTGTCTGTGTGTGTGTGTCTCCTGCAGGCAGAGAGATAATGCTAAGATAAGCACCATCTCTGATACCATCACAGCTTCTGAGATTGAATCTATTTTCTTGAAATAAGTAAATTAACTGTAATACCCTGCTCTGCACTGCACTGCTCTGCACTGCTCTACACTGCTCTGCACTGCTCTGCACTGCTCTGCACTGCTCTGCTCTGCTCTGCAATGCTCTCCTCCACTCTTAGACTAACATGGACCTTATAGAAACCAGATGGTACTGCGCTCACACACACACACACACACACACACACACACACACACACACACACACACACACAGGGCAAATGTATTGGGCAGGAACTCCCACACAAATACACAAACATTCGGACATTCAAAGACACGTCATGATGTCACTGGAGCTCTGAACCTGCTGGGTATTGCTTTCTCTCTCAACTCCTTCGACCAGCCCTCCCTCCTTTCCCTCCCTCCTTTCCCTCCCTCCTTTCCCTCCCCCCTTTCCCTCCCTCCTTTCCCTCCCTCCTTTCCTCCCTCCTTTCCCTCCCTCCTTTCCCTCCCTCCTTTCCTCCCTCCTTTCCTCCCTCCTTTCCCTCCCTCCTTCCCTCCCTCCTTTCCTCCCTCCTTTCCCTCCCTCCTTTCCCTCCCTCCTTTCCTCCCTCCTTTCCTCCCTCCTTTCCCTCCCTCCTTTCCCTCAACATGGTCAAGCCCCCCCCCCCCACCCCCCCATCACTATTTTCTCACCTACAATAACAAACAGGCTTTGTCTGATGTCACAGGCCGCCCCTCTCCGATTGGCTCCTAAGCCCATCAATCACACAGAAGGCGGCCATTCACGGCTCCCGTTGATTGAGAGTCCCACCCAGGAAGCCCAGTCCAGACTGTATGTTTGACAGTGGCTGAGTTCTCAGTATCAACACAGAAAACAAGCACAACCAAGCAGGCTGGGACAGGAAAAGACTCTTGTGATTCATTCTTTCTTTGCTTATCCTGCTATCGTACGATGATCATTAGTTCTACTGGATAAGTGTCTAGACAGCAAAAACTGTTCCTCATGTCTCACACATACACACCTAAACCTGTAATAAGAATTCCTCAGCTATGTGAGCTACTATGCATTTTGACAATATAATAAGAATTAGAATAATACTGCTTAATTCACTTAACAAATGAGAATAACCTAAACTAAGACCAACTACTAAGAGTAAGCTGTGACGTGTGCTGGTGGGAGGAGAGGTGATGGAGTCTGAGGAGGGTCAGTGAGCCCAGCTGGAGCAGGGGTGGGGTGGGGGGGCAGATAGGTCAAGGGGGGGGGGGGGGCGTAGGGGTGAGGAGTGGGGTATAGTCCAGTAGGGGTGCAGGTAGCTCAGGGTGTGAGTGTGTGTGTGTGTGGAAGGAAGGTCAAGGAGAGACCCTAATAACTAACTGTTCCCTCGGAGGGATCAGCAGCAAGTGGACATGTGCTTTTTACGTAACGTGTGTTCCCTACACCAATGAGAGAGACACATGTCCAGACACACGCGTGCGTGCGTGTACTGCAGCCCCGGGGTGTGTGCTGAGGGCGGTGACCCGGACCTGGGCTGTGGTCTTTACAGGCTGATTCACGCCACTGCGTCACGCGTCTCTACGCCGACGGGGCCTGAACACTGGCTCTTTGTACAACCACATTGGTGCGTGGGAAGAGCCCTCTTCTACCGACCCCAGTGTGTGTGTGTCTGTCTGGGTGTGTACCTGTGTCTCTGGGTGTGTGTGTGTGTGTGTTAGCATCTGGTCCTCCGGACCACTGTGTCTCTTCCCCTCTCCTAGGCATGTGTTTCTACATGTGGTCCTGTGTGTATAGGTGTGTTTGCGCGTATTTGTGAATGCAAGCGTGTACGTGTGTGCATGTGTCTGTGTACGTGTGTGCATGTGTCTGTGTACGTGTGTGCATGTGTCTGTGTACGTGTGTGTGGGTGTCTGTGTACGTGTGTGTGGGTGGGTGGGTACAACCCTGGAGGAGGATGAGACAGGAGAGCTGTTGACAGGAGAGAGTGAGGCAGCCTTGGCTGAGGCAGCCTTGGTTGAGGCAGCCTTGGTTGAGGCAGCCTTGGTTGAGGCAGCCTGGGTTGAGGCAGCCTGGGTTGAGGCCGGCTGGTGTGAGGCAAGCTGGGTGAATCAGTACCATCTGGAAGCTATTGGTCAGGTCTGATCGCCTGCAGCTAGGATAGTCTGTTCTCCTCATCCTCCCCAGACGTAGTCTATCCATCCATCCATCCATCTCTTCATACATCCATCCATCCATCTCCATCCATCTATCTCCATCTATCTCTTCATGCATCTACTAATCTCTCCATCCATCCCTCTCTCCCATCTCTCTCTTCTCTCCTTTCTCTTTCTTCCCCACTCGTACAATCACACACAAACAGCTCCACGGAAGCCATACAAACATTAAACGTAGACGGGTCAGCGGATAAGGAAATGTAAAACACACACGCCCAAACACACACACACACACAGCAGCATCTCCTCACTCCGACCCCACAGGGGAGTGCTGGATCTAGCTGGAGATGCTTATCGCTGTGGCCCCAGACACTGGAGTGATTGTGTGTGTGTGTGTGTGTGTGTGTGTGTGAGGGGGAGACCCTGTCCCTGGAGAGAGGTGTATTCAGCAGAGCCCTGGGGCCACAGGAAACCTACAGAGACAGAGAGACTGGCAGAGTGAAGGCCCAGTTCCTGCATGCCAACACAAACTCAAACTGTTGAGCTGGTGTGTGTGTGTGGGGGGGGGGGAGGGGGGTGGTTGTTACTTGTGTGAGTGTATATCTGTTGTGTGAATTCATTGGCTTGCTGGCGGTTGTACAAGTGTGTGCTTGCCTATTTGTGTGTGTGTTTTTGTGTTGAGTGTTTGAGAGAAGATCTCGAAATGGTGAACCCTGCTGTCATCTACTCACACCCCCGGCCTCTAACCCAGCCTCTAACCCAGCCTCACTCTTCAGTGACCCAGCCTATAACCCAGCCTCACTCTTCAGTGACCCAGCCTATAACCCAGCCTCACTCTTCAGTGACCCAGCCTATAACCTAGCCTCACCCCACCCCTCAGTTTTATAGCCTCTACCAGCCTGCAACCCAACTTAACCCCCCAGTATTAGTATTATCCCCTAGCCCCAGTGTTAGCCCCTAGCCCCTAGCCCCTAGCCCCTAGCCCCTAGCCCCTAGCCCCAACCCCTAGCCCCTAGCCCCTAGCCCCTAGCCCCTAGCCCCTAGCCCCTAGCCCCTAGCCCCAACCCCTAGCCCCTAGCCCCTAGCCCCAACCCCTAGCCCATAGCCCCTAGCCCCAACCCCTAGCCCCTAGCCCCCAACCCCTAGCCCCTAGCCCCTAGCCCCTAGCCCCTAGCCCCTAGCCCCTAGCCCCGAGCCCCTAGCTCCTAGCCCCTAGCCCCTAGCCCCTAACTCTTAGCCCCTGGTCCATCCGTTCAGAATGCAGATGAGAGAGCTACTGGAGACCCAGAGGAGCCCACAGTTGAACCACATTGGTGGAAGAGGGCAGCCCTCTGTGCATTAGCAGAGACCACAAACTCCCGTCTCTACCTTGGCTGGGCTCTGACTGCCGGAGGTTGTAATTGCATGGTGGAGTTTCCAGGGAGAAAGGTAATGCAGAAGTGGGTCTGGGCTGTTTCTGATTGACATGGAGAGTTCTCCCAGGCTGTCCCTCAATAGTGGCTTCAGTTTAGTTTCCCTGTTCTGCCATGTCTCCTGTCTGGATCCAGAACTCTGACTCAGTGCATAGGGGAGGAGAGGAGAAGAGAACATTTACACTTATGCATTTTCGAAAAGAGAGGAGAGGAGGGGAGAGGTTAGGGAGGGGAGAGGAAAGGAGGGGAGAGTAGAGTAGGGGAGGGGACTGATGAGTCCAGACTTCTTCCACTCTGACCCACCCTGAGCACATCAGCCATTTAAATCTATTAAAACTTTATTAGGCGCAGCACGCCCTGTGTATGTCTCTCCCCGTGAAAGAGGGGCTTTGTGGAGGCGGGGGGGGGGGGGGGGGGGGGGGGGGGGGGCGGGGGGGCGCAGTGCCGACCATCCCCAGCCCACCACAGCCCTCTCCGGGAGTCTCCTCCCCCTCTCTCCCCCCCTCTCTCCCCCTCTCTCCCCCTCCTCTGGTGGAGCTGTCAGACCTCAGAGTGTTGTGATTTCACTCAGGCTTCTCCTACGGCCTTCAACAGTTCACTTCTGCTCAGGTTCCAGAACAACCAGGGCCCCGCACGCTTGTGTTCTGGGGAGACCACCCACACACACACACACACACACACAAACACTCTCTCTCTCACACTCACGTACTTACACTCATAGGCAAACACACACATACACACTTACTCACTCACTCACTCACTCACTCACACACACACACACAGGCAAACAAACACGCATGCGCACACACACACGCATTAGCAGACTCACACGTACTCATGCAAACATATACGTACATACACACACGTACACACACCGTTGAGCTGTCCAAACAGAGCAGGTCTGGGTCTTAATCACCGTACTGGAAAAAGACACATCGGAAAAGAAGAGGTCCCAGAATGAAGAAAGAAAAACTTTGGAGCCCACCTCCTTCTAGCTCCCCCCTCCCCCCGCACCGTCTCTCACCCCCCACCCTTCACCTTCCCCCTCTATCACCCCCCACCCTCATATATCCAGGGCTGAGCCCTGTATTAGCTAGGAGAGGGGAGGAGGAGAACAGGGAGGGTGGGGTTAGCTCTGGTATGTCACCCCCCTGGTCCTTTCTATACCCCCCTAGTTCCCCCGGTCCCCCAGTCCGCCCTCTGCCACATCAGAGTCTGCTGTGTCTCAGAGACAACCCTCCCTCCCTCCTCTACCGAGAGGACAGAGCTCTGACAGAGATCAGATAGAAGGCTGCAGATCCACACTAAAGCCCTAAAACGGAGCTAACAAATTACCCTCGCCCTCCCACAGCCTCGGAGCAGGCACACACACACACACCTACAAACACGTACACACACACACACCTACACGCACACACACACACACACACCTATACTTACACCAAGCACGCACACACGCACTTACACAAGCACGCACACACACACACACATCTACACGAGCACGCACACACACACACATTAGTGGACAACCCTACAATGAAATCCCACTCTTTCTCTGACACGCACACACGCTCTCCCATATCAAAGTGTGACTGGTTTACTAGACAGTAAAGGCATGAGAACGCCCTTCAGGGTTAGTGTGTGTGTCTGTGTCTGTGAGGGGGTCTGTTAGTGTCTGTTTGTGTGTGTGAGCGTGTGCATGCTGTACTGTGCGTGTGTCCACTACATGAGTGTGTGTGTACAGCACATGTGTGTCTATACTGTACAGTGTGTGTGTGTGCATTGGAGCGCATGCATGCATGTCCTTGCGTGTATACACTACATGAGTGTGTGTATGGGTGTACAGCACATAAGTGTGTCTTGATGTGTATGCGTTTGAGTGTATGCATGTATATCACTACGTGTGTGTACACTACACAAGTGTGTGTGAGTGACAGAGAGAGAGGACCTGTTAGGTAAACTGTTTGACATCGCCGTGGGAGACAAGATAAACAGGAAGCAGGGGGACCCCCCGTGGTGCCCTACCCCCACGCCTCGGTCACGCCATGCGGAGCGTAAACACACCTGAAACATGTATATCCCCACTGAGAGCACACACACACACTCTAACACACACACACACTCTAACACACACACACACACACACTCTAACACAGACATGCACACTAACTCACACACTAACAGACCCACACACACATACAAGCACACACTGAACTAACCTACACCGTCATAAAGCCTGCGCTCTACGCAGCATATATAACTCAGCCTGAGACGCACTGGTCTATTCTGCCCAGTCATGAAGCATTGTGGGAAATAAAGTCCTCCCAGATTCTGATGGACCGGATGGAGGAGTGTGTGTGTGGCTACATGCGTGTGTGTGTGTGTAGAGAGAGAAGGGTACAAAGCAGCATTGTGGCAGGCGGCCGTGTGTGTGCGTGAGTGTGTGTGTTGCATCATGCTGGCAGCCTAGCGGTAAATATTGTGCTTCCTGTCTCCTCCCAAACTGGTCTGGTAATGTGGCTTGTTAAGGCTTGTGTGACCTGCTGAGACCTGCTGAGACCTGCTGAGACCTGCTGAGACCTGCTGAGACCTGCTGAGACCTGCTGTGACCTGGCTGGAGGAGAGAGGGGAGGCTGGAGGTAGGAGGGGAGAGAGGCTGGAGGGGAGAGAGGCTGGAGGGGAGAGAGGCTAAGAGCTGGAGGTTGGAAAAAGGGGTTAATAGAGGCTGGAGGCTGGAGGAAGGAGTGAATAGAGGCTGAAGTCTGGAGTGAATGGAGGCTGGAGTGAATGGAGGCTGGAGTGAATGGAGGCTGGATTTAATGGAGGCTGGAGTGCATGGAGGCTGGAGTGGAGAGAGGCTGGAGTGAATGGAGGCTGGAGTGAATGGAGGCTGGAGTGAATGGAGGCTGGAGTGAATGGAGGCTGGAGTGAATGGAGGCTGGAGTGCATGGAGGCTGGAGTGAATGGAGGCTGGAGTGCATGGAGGCTGGAGGCTGGAGTGGAGAGAGGCTGGAGGCTGGAGTGCAGAGAGGCTGGATGCTCTACTTCATGACAGTGACTTCCTGTGTCTTGACATTGGTAAGCACAAGAGGCGGGGAGATGGGGTTTGGATATGGCCTGGACGTAGCTGTGAAGGGACAGTCATGCTGTATGACAAATACCAATGGTTGGAGGGATTAGGTAGGGATTAAGACAGACATGGGGCAGATACTTTAGGTGTGTGTCAGTTTGTGTGTGTCTGTGTGTGTTTGTGTGTCACAGTGAGCAGGCGTGGAGGGGGCAACAGGGTTGTCCCGGTGGTGAAGGGGGGTGGAGTCCTGGGGGGCCGGGGGGCCGGGGGACAGGAGATGTGGCTGGTGTCTGCAGCTCCAGAGTGCATGAACCCCCCCAGTGTAAACAGGGTGTCTGTGTTAGGACAGGACAGACTCCTGCTACTGCCAAGAGACAAGCCTCTCTCAGAGTCAGCCTGCTCCTAAACATCCAGGGGGGAGAGGGGGAGAGAGAGAGAGAGAGAGAGAGAGAAGAGGGGAGAGAGAGAGAGAGAGAGAGAGAGAGAGAGAGGAGGGGGGAGAGGGGGAGAGAGAGAGAGAGAGAGAGAGAGAGAGGGAGAGAGAGAGAGAGAGAGAGAGAGAGAGAGAGAGAGAGAGAGAGAGAGAGAGAAAAAGGGGTTAAAGAGAGAGAGAGAGAGAGAGAGAGAGAGAGAGAGAGAGAGAGAGAGAGAGAGAGAGAGAGAGAGAGAAGAGGGGAGAGAGAGAAAATGGGGGAGAGGGGGAGAGGGAAAGAGAGTTAGACAGAGAGAGATAGATGGAGAGAGAGGGAGGAGGATAGTACAGAGAGAGGGGAGGAGAAAGAGGAGTGAGAGAGAGAGAGAGAGAGAGTAAAGATGAGAAACAGAGAGAGAGTGAGGATGACAAGAAGAGAAAGGGACAGCCCACTGGGCTCTCTGCTAGTCTGGGTGGTCCCTGTTGGAGGCAGTATAAAAGCCAGACAAATGCACTGACGGTAAAGTGTAAACCAACCCCACTCCACTCTGGGCCAAACAGAGCTGGATCTGGGCATGAAGACTGAGTCAGAGACACCACATCACAGGGAGGGAGGGAGGGAGGTAGACAAGGAGGAATGGAGGAAAGGAGGTAGACAATGACGGGAGGAAGGGAGGAAGAGAGAGAGAGGAAGGGCAGACAGAAAGAGTCAGAGAGAAAGAGAGACAAACAACAAATAAACGAGAAAGCAGACAACAGAAAAGAGACACACACATCTGTGAAACAAAGATCGAAAATC
>NW_025814015.1:0-48132 GCF_021917145.1 Hypomesus transpacificus
AAGGCCCTAGAGGCCCCAAAGTTGGCCTGGCCTGTTCATCAGGGTCCCCCCTACGGTCATATTTTCCATTGGATTTGGACTTTTTCTGACCCATATTCGCCTTGCCCTTTTGCAAGGCCCATAACTCTGCCTAGGAAGGCCCTAGAGGCCCCAAAGTTGGCCTGGCCTGTTCATCAGGGTCCCCCCTACGGTCATATTTTCCATTGGATTTGGACTTTTTCTGACCCATATTCGCCTTGCCCTTTTGCAAGGCCCATAACTCTGCCTAGGAAGGCCCTAGAGGCCCCAAAGTTGGCCTGGCCTGTTCATCAGGGTCCCCCCTACGGTCATATTTTCCATTGGATTTGGACTTTTTCTGAGCCATATTCGCCTTGCCCTTTTGCAAGGCCCATAACTCTGCCTAGGAAGGCCCTAGAGGCCCCAAAGTTGGCCTGGCCTGTTCATCAGGGTCCCCCCTACGGTCATATTTTCCATTGGATTTGGACTTTTTCTGACCCATATTCGCCTTGCCCTTTTGCAAGGCCCATAACTCTGCCTAGGAAGGCCCTAGAGGCCCCAAAGTTGGCCTGGCCTGTTCATCAGGGTCCCCCCTACGGTCATATTTTCCATTGGATTTGGACTTTTTCTGACCCATATTCGCCTTGCCCTTTTGCAAGGCCCATAACTCTGCCTAGGAAGGCCCTAGAGGCCCCAAAGTTGGCCTGGCCTGTTCATCAGGGTCCCCCCTACGGTCATATTTTCCATTGGATTTGGACTTTTTCTGACCCATATTCGCCTTGCCCTTTTGCAAGGCCCATAACTCTGCCTAGGAAGGCCCTAGAGGCCCCAAAGTTGGCCTGGCCTGTTCATCAGGGTCCCCCCTACGGTCATATTTTCCATTGGATTTGGACTTTTTCTGACCCATATTCGCCTTGCCCTTTTGCAAGGCCCATAACTCTGCCTAGGAAGGCCCTAGAGGCCCCAAAGTTGGCCTGGCCTGTTCATCAGGGTCCCCCCTACGGTCATATTTTCCATTGGATTTGGACTTTTTCTGACCCATATTCGCCTTGCCCTTTTGCAAGGCCCATAACTCTGCCTAGGAAGGCCCTAGAGGCCCCAAAGTTGGCCTGGCCTGTTCATCAGGGTCCCCCCTACGGTCATATTTTCCATTGGATTTGGACTTTTTCTGACCCATATTCGCCTTGCCCTTTTGCAAGGCCCATAACTCTGCCTAGGAAGGCCCTAGAGGCCCCAAAGTTGGCCTGGCCTGTTCATCAGGGTCCCCCCTACGGTCATATTTTCCATTGGATTTGGACTTTTTCTGACCCATATTCGCCTTGCCCTTTTGCAAGGCCCATAACTCTGCCTAGGAAGGCCCTAGAGGCCCCAAAGTTGGCCTGGCCTGTTCATCAGGGTCCCCCCTACGGTCATATTTTCCATTGGATTTGGACTTTTTCTGACCCATATTCGCCTTGCCCTTTTGCAAGGCCCATAACTCTGCCTAGGAAGGCCCTAGAGGCCCCAAAGTTGGCCTGGCCTGTTCATCAGGGTCCCCCCTACGGTCATATTTTCCATTGGATTTGGACTTTTTCTGACCCATATTCGCCTTGCCCTTTTGCAAGGCCCATAACTCTGCCTAGGAAGGCCCTAGAGGCCCCAAAGTTGGCCTGGCCTGTTCATCAGGGTCCCCCCTACGGTCATATTTTCCATTGGATTTGGACTTTTTCTGACCCATATTCGCCTTGCCCTTTTGCAAGGCCCATAACTCTGCCTAGGAAGGCCCTAGAGGCCCCAAAGTTGGCCTGGCCTGTTCATCAGGGTCCCCCCTACGGTCATATTTTCCATTGGATTTGGACTTTTTCTGACCCATATTCGCCTTGCCCTTTTGCAAGGCCCATAACTCTGCCTAGGAAGGCCCTAGAGGCCCCAAAGTTGGCCTGGCCTGTTCATCAGGGTCCCCCCTACGGTCATATTTTCCATTGGATTTGGACTTTTTCTGACCCATATTCGCCTTGCCCTTTTGCAAGGCCCATAACTCTGCCTAGGAAGGCCCTAGAGGCCCCAAAGTTGGCCTGGCCTGTTCATCAGGGTCCCCCCTACGGTCATATTTTCCATTGGATTTGGACTTTTTCTGACCCATATTCGCCTTGCCCTTTTGCAAGGCCCATAACTCTGCCTAGGAAGGCCCTAGAGGCCCCAAAGTTGGCCTGGCCTGTTCATCAGGGTCCCCCCTACGGTCATATTTTCCATTGGATTTGGACTTTTTCTGACCCATATTCGCCTTGCCCTTTTGCAAGGCCCATAACTCTGCCTAGGAAGGCCCTAGAGGCCCCAAAGTTGGCCTGGCCTGTTCATCAGGGTCCCCCCTACGGTCATATTTTCCATTGGATTTGGACTTTTTCTGACCCATATTCGCCTTGCCCTTTTGCAAGGCCCATAACTCTGCCTAGGAAGGCCCTAGAGGCCCCAAAGTTGGCCTGGCCTGTTCATCAGGGTCCCCCCTACGGTCATATTTTCCATTGGATTTGGACTTTTTCTGACCCATATTCGCCTTGCCCTTTTGCAAGGCCCATAACTCTGCCTAGGAAGGCCCTAGAGGCCCCAAAGTTGGCCTGGCCTGTTCATCAGGGTCCCCCCTACGGTCATATTTTCCATTGGATTTGGACTTTTTCTGACCCATATTCGCCTTGCCCTTTTGCAAGGCCCATAACTCTGCCTAGGAAGGCCCTAGAGGCCCCAAAGTTGGCCTGGCCTGTTCATCAGGGTCCCCCCTACGGTCATATTTTCCATTGGATTTGGACTTTTTCTGACCCATATTCGCCTTGCCCTTTTGCAAGGCCCATAACTCTGCCTAGGAAGGCCCTAGAGGCCCCAAAGTTGGCCTGGCCTGTTCATCAGGGTCCCCCCTACGGTCATATTTTCCATTGGATTTGGACTTTTTCTGACCCATATTCGCCTTGCCCTTTTGCAAGGCCCATAACTCTGCCTAGGAAGGCCCTAGAGGCCCCAAAGTTGGCCTGGCCTGTTCATCAGGGTCCCCCCTACGGTCATATTTTCCATTGGATTTGGACTTTTTCTGACCCATATTCGCCTTGCCCTTTTGCAAGGCCCATAACTCTGCCTAGGAAGGCCCTAGAGGCCCCAAAGTTGGCCTGGCCTGTTCATCAGGGTCCCCCCTACGGTCATATTTTCCATTGGATTTGGACTTTTTCTGACCCATATTCGCCTTGCCCTTTTGCAAGGCCCATAACTCTGCCTAGGAAGGCCCTAGAGGCCCCAAAGTTGGCCTGGCCTGTTCATCAGGGTCCCCCCTACGGTCATATTTTCCATTGGATTTGGACTTTTTCTGACCCATATTCGCCTTGCCCTTTTGCAAGGCCCATAACTCTGCCTAGGAAGGCCCTAGAGGCCCCAAAGTTGGCCTGGCCTGTTCATCAGGGTCCCCCCTACGGTCATATTTTCCATTGGATTTGGACTTTTTCTGACCCATATTCGCCTTGCCCTTTTGCAAGGCCCATAACTCTGCCTAGGAAGGCCCTAGAGGCCCCAAAGTTGGCCTGGCCTGTTCATCAGGGTCCCCCCTACGGTCATATTTTCCATTGGATTTGGACTTTTTCTGACCCATATTCGCCTTGCCCTTTTGCAAGGCCCATAACTCTGCCTAGGAAGGCCCTAGAGGCCCCAAAGTTGGCCTGGCCTGTTCATCAGGGTCCCCCCTACGGTCATATTTTCCATTGGATTTGGACTTTTTCTGACCCATATTCGCCTTGCCCTTTTGCAAGGCCCATAACTCTGCCTAGGAAGGCCCTAGAGGCCCCAAAGTTGGCCTGGCCTGTTCATCAGGGTCCCCCCTACGGTCATATTTTCCATTGGATTTGGACTTTTTCTGACCCATATTCGCCTTGCCCTTTTGCAAGGCCCATAACTCTGCCTAGGAAGGCCCTAGAGGCCCCAAAGTTGGCCTGGCCTGTTCATCAGGGTCCCCCCTACGGTCATATTTTCCATTGGATTTGGACTTTTTCTGACCCATATTCGCCTTGCCCTTTTGCAAGGCCCATAACTCTGCCTAGGAAGGCCCTAGAGGCCCCAAAGTTGGCCTGGCCTGTTCATCAGGGTCCCCCCTACGGTCATATTTTCCATTGGATTTGGACTTTTTCTGACCCATATTCGCCTTGCCCTTTTGCAAGGCCCATAACTCTGCCTAGGAAGGCCCTAGAGGCCCCAAAGTTGGCCTGGCCTGTTCATCAGGGTCCCCCCTACGGTCATATTTTCCATTGGATTTGGACTTTTTCTGACCCATATTCGCCTTGCCCTTTTGCAAGGCCCATAACTCTGCCTAGGAAGGCCCTAGAGGCCCCAAAGTTGGCCTGGCCTGTTCATCAGGGTCCCCCCTACGGTCATATTTTCCATTGGATTTGGACTTTTTCTGACCCATATTCGCCTTGCCCTTTTGCAAGGCCCATAACTCTGCCTAGGAAGGCCCTAGAGGCCCCAAAGTTGGCCTGGCCTGTTCATCAGGGTCCCCCCTACGGTCATATTTTCCATTGGATTTGGACTTTTTCTGACCCATATTCGCCTTGCCCTTTTGCAAGGCCCATAACTCTGCCTAGGAAGGCCCTAGAGGCCCCAAAGTTGGCCTGGCCTGTTCATCAGGGTCCCCCCTACGGTCATATTTTCCATTGGATTTGGACTTTTTCTGACCCATATTCGCCTTGCCCTTTTGCAAGGCCCATAACTCTGCCTAGGAAGGCCCTAGAGGCCCCAAAGTTGGCCTGGCCTGTTCATCAGGGTCCCCCCTACGGTCATATTTTCCATTGGATTTGGACTTTTTCTGACCCATATTCGCCTTGCCCTTTTGCAAGGCCCATAACTCTGCCTAGGAAGGCCCTAGAGGCCCCAAAGTTGGCCTGGCCTGTTCATCAGGGTCCCCCCTACGGTCATATTTTCCATTGGATTTGGACTTTTTCTGACCCATATTCGCCTTGCCCTTTTGCAAGGCCCATAACTCTGCCTAGGAAGGCCCTAGAGGCCCCAAAGTTGGCCTGGCCTGTTCATCAGGGTCCCCCCTACGGTCATATTTTCCATTGGATTTGGACTTTTTCTGACCCATATTCGCCTTGCCCTTTTGCAAGGCCCATAACTCTGCCTAGGAAGGCCCTAGAGGCCCCAAAGTTGGCCTGGCCTGTTCATCAGGGTCCCCCCTACGGTCATATTTTCCATTGGATTTGGACTTTTTCTGACCCATATTCGCCTTGCCCTTTTGCAAGGCCCATAACTCTGCCTAGGAAGGCCCTAGAGGCCCCAAAGTTGGCCTGGCCTGTTCATCAGGGTCCCCCCTACGGTCATATTTTCCATTGGATTTGGACTTTTTCTGACCCATATTCGCCTTGCCCTTTTGCAAGGCCCATAACTCTGCCTAGGAAGGCCCTAGAGGCCCCAAAGTTGGCCTGGCCTGTTCATCAGGGTCCCCCCTACGGTCATATTTTCCATTGGATTTGGACTTTTTCTGACCCATATTCGCCTTGCCCTTTTGCAAGGCCCATAACTCTGCCTAGGAAGGCCCTAGAGGCCCCAAAGTTGGCCTGGCCTGTTCATCAGGGTCCCCCCTACGGTCATATTTTCCATTGGATTTGGACTTTTTCTGACCCATATTCGCCTTGCCCTTTTGCAAGGCCCATAACTCTGCCTAGGAAGGCCCTAGAGGCCCCAAAGTTGGCCTGGCCTGTTCATCAGGGTCCCCCCTACGGTCATATTTTCCATTGGATTTGGACTTTTTCTGACCCATATTCGCCTTGCCCTTTTGCAAGGCCCATAACTCTGCCTAGGAAGGCCCTAGAGGCCCCAAAGTTGGCCTGGCCTGTTCATCAGGGTCCCCCCTACGGTCATATTTTCCATTGGATTTGGACTTTTTCTGACCCATATTCGCCTTGCCCTTTTGCAAGGCCCATAACTCTGCCTAGGAAGGCCCTAGAGGCCCCAAAGTTGGCCTGGCCTGTTCATCAGGGTCCCCCCTACGGTCATATTTTCCATTGGATTTGGACTTTTTCTGACCCATATTCGCCTTGCCCTTTTGCAAGGCCCATAACTCTGCCTAGGAAGGCCCTAGAGGCCCCAAAGTTGGCCTGGCCTGTTCATCAGGGTCCCCCCTACGGTCATATTTTCCATTGGATTTGGACTTTTTCTGACCCATATTCGCCTTGCCCTTTTGCAAGGCCCATAACTCTGCCTAGGAAGGCCCTAGAGGCCCCAAAGTTGGCCTGGCCTGTTCATCAGGGTCCCCCCTACGGTCATATTTTCCATTGGATTTGGACTTTTTCTGACCCATATTCGCCTTGCCCTTTTGCAAGGCCCATAACTCTGCCTAGGAAGGCCCTAGAGGCCCCAAAGTTGGCCTGGCCTGTTCATCAGGGTCCCCCCTACGGTCATATTTTCCATTGGATTTGGACTTTTTCTGACCCATATTCGCCTTGCCCTTTTGCAAGGCCCATAACTCTGCCTAGGAAGGCCCTAGAGGCCCCAAAGTTGGCCTGGCCTGTTCATCAGGGTCCCCCCTACGGTCATATTTTCCATTGGATTTGGACTTTTTCTGACCCATATTCGCCTTGCCCTTTTGCAAGGCCCATAACTCTGCCTAGGAAGGCCCTAGAGGCCCCAAAGTTGGCCTGGCCTGTTCATCAGGGTCCCCCCTACGGTCATATTTTCCATTGGATTTGGACTTTTTCTGACCCATATTCGCCTTGCCCTTTTGCAAGGCCCATAACTCTGCCTAGGAAGGCCCTAGAGGCCCCAAAGTTGGCCTGGCCTGTTCATCAGGGTCCCCCCTACGGTCATATTTTCCATTGGATTTGGACTTTTTCTGACCCATATTCGCCTTGCCCTTTTGCAAGGCCCATAACTCTGCCTAGGAAGGCCCTAGAGGCCCCAAAGTTGGCCTGGCCTGTTCATCAGGGTCCCCCCTACGGTCATATTTTCCATTGGATTTGGACTTTTTCTGACCCATATTCGCCTTGCCCTTTTGCAAGGCCCATAACTCTGCCTAGGAAGGCCCTAGAGGCCCCAAAGTTGGCCTGGCCTGTTCATCAGGGTCCCCCCTACGGTCATATTTTCCATTGGATTTGGACTTTTTCTGACCCATATTCGCCTTGCCCTTTTGCAAGGCCCATAACTCTGCCTAGGAAGGCCCTAGAGGCCCCAAAGTTGGCCTGGCCTGTTCATCAGGGTCCCCCCTACGGTCATATTTTCCATTGGATTTGGACTTTTTCTGACCCATATTCGCCTTGCCCTTTTGCAAGGCCCATAACTCTGCCTAGGAAGGCCCTAGAGGCCCCAAAGTTGGCCTGGCCTGTTCATCAGGGTCCCCCCTACGGTCATATTTTCCATTGGATTTGGACTTTTTCTGACCCATATTCGCCTTGCCCTTTTGCAAGGCCCATAACTCTGCCTAGGAAGGCCCTAGAGGCCCCAAAGTTGGCCTGGCCTGTTCATCAGGGTCCCCCCTACGGTCATATTTTCCATTGGATTTGGACTTTTTCTGACCCATATTCGCCTTGCCCTTTTGCAAGGCCCATAACTCTGCCTAGGAAGGCCCTAGAGGCCCCAAAGTTGGCCTGGCCTGTTCATCAGGGTCCCCCCTACGGTCATATTTTCCATTGGATTTGGACTTTTTCTGACCCATATTCGCCTTGCCCTTTTGCAAGGCCCATAACTCTGCCTAGGAAGGCCCTAGAGGCCCCAAAGTTGGCCTGGCCTGTTCATCAGGGTCCCCCCTACGGTCATATTTTCCATTGGATTTGGACTTTTTCTGACCCATATTCGCCTTGCCCTTTTGCAAGGCCCATAACTCTGCCTAGGAAGGAAGGCCCTAGAGGCCCCAAAGTTGGCCTGGCCTGTTCATCAGGGTCCCCCCTACGGTCATATTTTCCATTGGATTTGGACTTTTTCTGACCCATATTCGCCTTGCCCTTTTGCAAGGCCCATAACTCTGCCTAGGAAGGCCCTAGAGGCCCCAAAGTTGGCCTGGCCTGTTCATCAGGGTCCCCCCTACGGTCATATTTTCCATTGGATTTGGACTTTTTCTGACCCATATTCGCCTTGCCCTTTTGCAAGGCCCATAACTCTGCCTAGGAAGGCCCTAGAGGCCCCAAAGTTGGCCTGGCCTGTTCATCAGGGTCCCCCCTACGGTCATATTTTCCATTGGATTTGGACTTTTTCTGACCCATATTCGCCTTGCCCTTTTGCAAGGCCCATAACTCTGCCTAGGAAGGCCCTAGAGGCCCCAAAGTTGGCCTGGCCTGTTCATCAGGGTCCCCCCTACGGTCATATTTTCCATTGGATTTGGACTTTTTCTGACCCATATTCGCCTTGCCCTTTTGCAAGGCCCATAACTCTGCCTAGGAAGGCCCTAGAGGCCCCAAAGTTGGCCTGGCCTGTTCATCAGGGTCCCCCCTACGGTCATATTTTCCATTGGATTTGGACTTTTTCTGACCCATATTCGCCTTGCCCTTTTGCAAGGCCCATAACTCTGCCTAGGAAGGCCCTAGAGGCCCCAAAGTTGGCCTGGCCTGTTCATCAGGGTCCCCCCTACGGTCATATTTTCCATTGGATTTGGACTTTTTCTGACCCATATTCGCCTTGCCCTTTTGCAAGGCCCATAACTCTGCCTAGGAAGGCCCTAGAGGCCCCAAAGTTGGCCTGGCCTGTTCATCAGGGTCCCCCCTACGGTCATATTTTCCATTGGATTTGGACTTTTTCTGACCCATATTCGCCTTGCCCTTTTGCAAGGCCCATAACTCTGCCTAGGAAGGCCCTAGAGGCCCCAAAGTTGGCCTGGCCTGTTCATCAGGGTCCCCCCTACGGTCATATTTTCCATTGGATTTGGACTTTTTCTGACCCATATTCGCCTTGCCCTTTTGCAAGGCCCATAACTCTGCCTAGGAAGGCCCTAGAGGCCCCAAAGTTGGCCTGGCCTGTTCATCAGGGTCCCCCCTACGGTCATATTTTCCATTGGATTTGGACTTTTTCTGACCCATATTCGCCTTGCCCTTTTGCAAGGCCCATAACTCTGCCTAGGAAGGCCCTAGAGGCCCCAAAGTTGGCCTGGCCTGTTCATCAGGGTCCCCCCTACGGTCATATTTTCCATTGGATTTGGACTTTTTCTGACCCATATTCGCCTTGCCCTTTTGCAAGGCCCATAACTCTGCCTAGGAAGGCCCTAGAGGCCCCAAAGTTGGCCTGGCCTGTTCATCAGGGTCCCCCCTACGGTCATATTTTCCATTGGATTTGGACTTTTTCTGACCCATATTCGCCTTGCCCTTTTGCAAGGCCCATAACTCTGCCTAGGAAGGCCCTAGAGGCCCCAAAGTTGGCCTGGCCTGTTCATCAGGGTCCCCCCTACGGTCATATTTTCCATTGGATTTGGACTTTTTCTGACCCATATTCGCCTTGCCCTTTTGCAAGGCCCATAACTCTGCCTAGGAAGGCCCTAGAGGCCCCAAAGTTGGCCTGGCCTGTTCATCAGGGTCCCCCCTACGGTCATATTTTCCATTGGATTTGGACTTTTTCTGACCCATATTCGCCTTGCCCTTTTGCAAGGCCCATAACTCTGCCTAGGAAGGCCCTAGAGGCCCCAAAGTTGGCCTGGCCTGTTCATCAGGGTCCCCCCTACGGTCATATTTTCCATTGGATTTGGACTTTTTCTGACCCATATTCGCCTTGCCCTTTTGCAAGGCCCATAACTCTGCCTAGGAAGGCCCTAGAGGCCCCAAAGTTGGCCTGGCCTGTTCATCAGGGTCCCCCCTACGGTCATATTTTCCATTGGATTTGGACTTTTTCTGACCCATATTCGCCTTGCCCTTTTGCAAGGCCCATAACTCTGCCTAGGAAGGCCCTAGAGGCCCCAAAGTTGGCCTGGCCTGTTCATCAGGGTCCCCCCTACGGTCATATTTTCCATTGGATTTGGACTTTTTCTGACCCATATTCGCCTTGCCCTTTTGCAAGGCCCATAACTCTGCCTAGGAAGGCCCTAGAGGCCCCAAAGTTGGCCTGGCCTGTTCATCAGGGTCCCCCCTACGGTCATATTTTCCATTGGATTTGGACTTTTTCTGACCCATATTCGCCTTGCCCTTTTGCAAGGCCCATAACTCTGCCTAGGAAGGCCCTAGAGGCCCCAAAGTTGGCCTGGCCTGTTCATCAGGGTCCCCCCTACGGTCATATTTTCCATTGGATTTGGACTTTTTCTGACCCATATTCGCCTTGCCCTTTTGCAAGGCCCATAACTCTGCCTAGGAAGGCCCTAGAGGCCCCAAAGTTGGCCTGGCCTGTTCATCAGGGTCCCCCCTACGGTCATATTTTCCATTGGATTTGGACTTTTTCTGACCCATATTCGCCTTGCCCTTTTGCAAGGCCCATAACTCTGCCTAGGAAGGCCCTAGAGGCCCCAAAGTTGGCCTGGCCTGTTCATCAGGGTCCCCCCTACGGTCATATTTTCCATTGGATTTGGACTTTTTCTGACCCATATTCGCCTTGCCCTTTTGCAAGGCCCATAACTCTGCCTAGGAAGGCCCTAGAGGCCCCAAAGTTGGCCTGGCCTGTTCATCAGGGTCCCCCCTACGGTCATATTTTCCATTGGATTTGGACTTTTTCTGACCCATATTCGCCTTGCCCTTTTGCAAGGCCCATAACTCTGCCTAGGAAGGCCCTAGAGGCCCCAAAGTTGGCCTGGCCTGTTCATCAGGGTCCCCCCTACGGTCATATTTTCCATTGGATTTGGACTTTTTCTGACCCATATTCGCCTTGCCCTTTTGCAAGGCCCATAACTCTGCCTAGGAAGGCCCTAGAGGCCCCAAAGTTGGCCTGGCCTGTTCATCAGGGTCCCCCCTACGGTCATATTTTCCATTGGATTTGGACTTTTTCTGACCCATATTCGCCTTGCCCTTTTGCAAGGCCCATAACTCTGCCTAGGAAGGCCCTAGAGGCCCCAAAGTTGGCCTGGCCTGTTCATCAGGGTCCCCCCTACGGTCATATTTTCCATTGGATTTGGACTTTTTCTGACCCATATTCGCCTTGCCCTTTTGCAAGGCCCATAACTCTGCCTAGGAAGGCCCTAGAGGCCCCAAAGTTGGCCTGGCCTGTTCATCAGGGTCCCCCCTACGGTCATATTTTCCATTGGATTTGGACTTTTTCTGACCCATATTCGCCTTGCCCTTTTGCAAGGCCCATAACTCTGCCTAGGAAGGCCCTAGAGGCCCCAAAGTTGGCCTGGCCTGTTCATCAGGGTCCCCCCTACGGTCATATTTTCCATTGGATTTGGACTTTTTCTGACCCATATTCGCCTTGCCCTTTTGCAAGGCCCATAACTCTGCCTAGGAAGGCCCTAGAGGCCCCAAAGTTGGCCTGGCCTGTTCATCAGGGTCCCCCCTACGGTCATATTTTCCATTGGATTTGGACTTTTTCTGACCCATATTCGCCTTGCCCTTTTGCAAGGCCCATAACTCTGCCTAGGAAGGCCCTAGAGGCCCCAAAGTTGGCCTGGCCTGTTCATCAGGGTCCCCCCTACGGTCATATTTTCCATTGGATTTGGACTTTTTCTGACCCATATTCGCCTTGCCCTTTTGCAAGGCCCATAACTCTGCCTAGGAAGGCCCTAGAGGCCCCAAAGTTGGCCTGGCCTGTTCATCAGGGTCCCCCCTACGGTCATATTTTCCATTGGATTTGGACTTTTTCTGACCCATATTCGCCTTGCCCTTTTGCAAGGCCCATAACTCTGCCTAGGAAGGCCCTAGAGGCCCCAAAGTTGGCCTGGCCTGTTCATCAGGGTCCCCCCTACGGTCATATTTTCCATTGGATTTGGACTTTTTCTGACCCATATTCGCCTTGCCCTTTTGCAAGGCCCATAACTCTGCCTAGGAAGGCCCTAGAGGCCCCAAAGTTGGCCTGGCCTGTTCATCAGGGTCCCCCCTACGGTCATATTTTCCATTGGATTTGGACTTTTTCTGACCCATATTCGCCTTGCCCTTTTGCAAGGCCCATAACTCTGCCTAGGAAGGCCCTAGAGGCCCCAAAGTTGGCCTGGCCTGTTCATCAGGGTCCCCCCTACGGTCATATTTTCCATTGGATTTGGACTTTTTCTGACCCATATTCGCCTTGCCCTTTTGCAAGGCCCATAACTCTGCCTAGGAAGGCCCTAGAGGCCCCAAAGTTGGCCTGGCCTGTTCATCAGGGTCCCCCCTACGGTCATATTTTCCATTGGATTTGGACTTTTTCTGACCCATATTCGCCTTGCCCTTTTGCAAGGCCCATAACTCTGCCTAGGAAGGCCCTAGAGGCCCCAAAGTTGGCCTGGCCTGTTCATCAGGGTCCCCCCTACGGTCATATTTTCCATTGGATTTGGACTTTTTCTGACCCATATTCGCCTTGCCCTTTTGCAAGGCCCATAACTCTGCCTAGGAAGGCCCTAGAGGCCCCAAAGTTGGCCTGGCCTGTTCATCAGGGTCCCCCCTACGGTCATATTTTCCATTGGATTTGGACTTTTTCTGACCCATATTCGCCTTGCCCTTTTGCAAGGCCCATAACTCTGCCTAGGAAGGCCCTAGAGGCCCCAAAGTTGGCCTGGCCTGTTCATCAGGGTCCCCCCTACGGTCATATTTTCCATTGGATTTGGACTTTTTCTGACCCATATTCGCCTTGCCCTTTTGCAAGGCCCATAACTCTGCCTAGGAAGGCCCTAGAGGCCCCAAAGTTGGCCTGGCCTGTTCATCAGGGTCCCCCCTACGGTCATATTTTCCATTGGATTTGGACTTTTTCTGACCCATATTCGCCTTGCCCTTTTGCAAGGCCCATAACTCTGCCTAGGAAGGCCCTAGAGGCCCCAAAGTTGGCCTGGCCTGTTCATCAGGGTCCCCCCTACGGTCATATTTTCCATTGGATTTGGACTTTTTCTGACCCATATTCGCCTTGCCCTTTTGCAAGGCCCATAACTCTGCCTAGGAAGGCCCTAGAGGCCCCAAAGTTGGCCTGGCCTGTTCATCAGGGTCCCCCCTACGGTCATATTTTCCATTGGATTTGGACTTTTTCTGACCCATATTCGCCTTGCCCTTTTGCAAGGCCCATAACTCTGCCTAGGAAGGCCCTAGAGGCCCCAAAGTTGGCCTGGCCTGTTCATCAGGGTCCCCCCTACGGTCATATTTTCCATTGGATTTGGACTTTTTCTGACCCATATTCGCCTTGCCCTTTTGCAAGGCCCATAACTCTGCCTAGGAAGGCCCTAGAGGCCCCAAAGTTGGCCTGGCCTGTTCATCAGGGTCCCCCCTACGGTCATATTTTCCATTGGATTTGGACTTTTTCTGACCCATATTCGCCTTGCCCTTTTGCAAGGCCCATAACTCTGCCTAGGAAGGCCCTAGAGGCCCCAAAGTTGGCCTGGCCTGTTCATCAGGGTCCCCCCTACGGTCATATTTTCCATTGGATTTGGACTTTTTCTGACCCATATTCGCCTTGCCCTTTTGCAAGGCCCATAACTCTGCCTAGGAAGGCCCTAGAGGCCCCAAAGTTGGCCTGGCCTGTTCATCAGGGTCCCCCCTACGGTCATATTTTCCATTGGATTTGGACTTTTTCTGACCCATATTCGCCTTGCCCTTTTGCAAGGCCCATAACTCTGCCTAGGAAGGCCCTAGAGGCCCCAAAGTTGGCCTGGCCTGTTCATCAGGGTCCCCCCTACGGTCATATTTTCCATTGGATTTGGACTTTTTCTGACCCATATTCGCCTTGCCCTTTTGCAAGGCCCATAACTCTGCCTAGGAAGGCCCTAGAGGCCCCAAAGTTGGCCTGGCCTGTTCATCAGGGTCCCCCCTACGGTCATATTTTCCATTGGATTTGGACTTTTTCTGACCCATATTCGCCTTGCCCTTTTGCAAGGCCCATAACTCTGCCTAGGAAGGCCCTAGAGGCCCCAAAGTTGGCCTGGCCTGTTCATCAGGGTCCCCCCTACGGTCATATTTTCCATTGGATTTGGACTTTTTCTGACCCATATTCGCCTTGCCCTTTTGCAAGGCCCATAACTCTGCCTAGGAAGGCCCTAGAGGCCCCAAAGTTGGCCTGGCCTGTTCATCAGGGTCCCCCCTACGGTCATATTTTCCATTGGATTTGGACTTTTTCTGACCCATATTCGCCTTGCCCTTTTGCAAGGCCCATAACTCTGCCTAGGAAGGCCCTAGAGGCCCCAAAGTTGGCCTGGCCTGTTCATCAGGGTCCCCCCTACGGTCATATTTTCCATTGGATTTGGACTTTTTCTGACCCATATTCGCCTTGCCCTTTTGCAAGGCCCATAACTCTGCCTAGGAAGGCCCTAGAGGCCCCAAAGTTGGCCTGGCCTGTTCATCAGGGTCCCCCCTACGGTCATATTTTCCATTGGATTTGGACTTTTTCTGACCCATATTCGCCTTGCCCTTTTGCAAGGCCCATAACTCTGCCTAGGAAGGCCCTAGAGGCCCCAAAGTTGGCCTGGCCTGTTCATCAGGGTCCCCCCTACGGTCATATTTTCCATTGGATTTGGACTTTTTCTGACCCATATTCGCCTTGCCCTTTTGCAAGGCCCATAACTCTGCCTAGGAAGGCCCTAGAGGCCCCAAAGTTGGCCTGGCCTGTTCATCAGGGTCCCCCCTACGGTCATATTTTCCATTGGATTTGGACTTTTTCTGACCCATATT
Organism: Hypomesus transpacificus; assembly: GCF_021917145.1. Taxonomy (NCBI): domain Eukaryota; kingdom Metazoa; phylum Chordata; class Actinopteri; order Osmeriformes; family Osmeridae; genus Hypomesus; species Hypomesus transpacificus. The sequence goes on from NW_025814015.1 coordinate 14,682, forward strand.
CGCCTTGCCCTTTTGCAAGGCCCATAACTCTGCCTAGGAAGGCCCTAGAGGCCCCAAAGTTGGCCTGGCCTGTTCATCAGGGTCCCCCCTACGGTCATATTTTCCATTGGATTTGGACTTTTTCTGACCCATATTCGCCTTGCCCTTTTGCAAGGCCCATAACTCTGCCTAGGAAGGCCCTAGAGGCCCCAAAGTTGGCCTGGCCTGTTCATCAGGGTCCCCCCTACGGTCATATTTTCCATTGGATTTGGACTTTTTCTGACCCATATTCGCCTTGCCCTTTTGCAAGGCCCATAACTCTGCCTAGGAAGGCCCTAGAGGCCCCAAAGTTGGCCTGGCCTGTTCATCAGGGTCCCCCCTACGGTCATATTTTCCATTGGATTTGGACTTTTTCTGACCCATATTCGCCTTGCCCTTTTGCAAGGCCCATAACTCTGCCTAGGAAGGCCCTAGAGGCCCCAAAGTTGGCCTGGCCTGTTCATCAGGGTCCCCCCTACGGTCATATTTTCCATTGGATTTGGACTTTTTCTGACCCATATTCGCCTTGCCCTTTTGCAAGGCCCATAACTCTGCCTAGGAAGGCCCTAGAGGCCCCAAAGTTGGCCTGGCCTGTTCATCAGGGTCCCCCCTACGGTCATATTTTCCATTGGATTTGGACTTTTTCTGACCCATATTCGCCTTGCCCTTTTGCAAGGCCCATAACTCTGCCTAGGAAGGCCCTAGAGGCCCCAAAGTTGGCCTGGCCTGTTCATCAGGGTCCCCCCTACGGTCATATTTTCCATTGGATTTGGACTTTTTCTGACCCATATTCGCCTTGCCCTTTTGCAAGGCCCATAACTCTGCCTAGGAAGGCCCTAGAGGCCCCAAAGTTGGCCTGGCCTGTTCATCAGGGTCCCCCCTACGGTCATATTTTCCATTGGATTTGGACTTTTTCTGACCCATATTCGCCTTGCCCTTTTGCAAGGCCCATAACTCTGCCTAGGAAGGCCCTAGAGGCCCCAAAGTTGGCCTGGCCTGTTCATCAGGGTCCCCCCTACGGTCATATTTTCCATTGGATTTGGACTTTTTCTGACCCATATTCGCCTTGCCCTTTTGCAAGGCCCATAACTCTGCCTAGGAAGGCCCTAGAGGCCCCAAAGTTGGCCTGGCCTGTTCATCAGGGTCCCCCCTACGGTCATATTTTCCATTGGATTTGGACTTTTTCTGACCCATATTCGCCTTGCCCTTTTGCAAGGCCCATAACTCTGCCTAGGAAGGCCCTAGAGGCCCCAAAGTTGGCCTGGCCTGTTCATCAGGGTCCCCCCTACGGTCATATTTTCCATTGGATTTGGACTTTTTCTGACCCATATTCGCCTTGCCCTTTTGCAAGGCCCATAACTCTGCCTAGGAAGGCCCTAGAGGCCCCAAAGTTGGCCTGGCCTGTTCATCAGGGTCCCCCCTACGGTCATATTTTCCATTGGATTTGGACTTTTTCTGACCCATATTCGCCTTGCCCTTTTGCAAGGCCCATAACTCTGCCTAGGAAGGCCCTAGAGGCCCCAAAGTTGGCCTGGCCTGTTCATCAGGGTCCCCCCTACGGTCATATTTTCCATTGGATTTGGACTTTTTCTGACCCATATTCGCCTTGCCCTTTTGCAAGGCCCATAACTCTGCCTAGGAAGGCCCTAGAGGCCCCAAAGTTGGCCTGGCCTGTTCATCAGGGTCCCCCCTACGGTCATATTTTCCATTGGATTTGGACTTTTTCTGACCCATATTCGCCTTGCCCTTTTGCAAGGCCCATAACTCTGCCTAGGAAGGCCCTAGAGGCCCCAAAGTTGGCCTGGCCTGTTCATCAGGGTCCCCCCTACGGTCATATTTTCCATTGGATTTGGACTTTTTCTGACCCATATTCGCCTTGCCCTTTTGCAAGGCCCATAACTCTGCCTAGGAAGGCCCTAGAGGCCCCAAAGTTGGCCTGGCCTGTTCATCAGGGTCCCCCCTACGGTCATATTTTCCATTGGATTTGGACTTTTTCTGACCCATATTCGCCTTGCCCTTTTGCAAGGCCCATAACTCTGCCTAGGAAGGCCCTAGAGGCCCCAAAGTTGGCCTGGCCTGTTCATCAGGGTCCCCCCTACGGTCATATTTTCCATTGGATTTGGACTTTTTCTGACCCATATTCGCCTTGCCCTTTTGCAAGGCCCATAACTCTGCCTAGGAAGGCCCTAGAGGCCCCAAAGTTGGCCTGGCCTGTTCATCAGGGTCCCCCCTACGGTCATATTTTCCATTGGATTTGGACTTTTTCTGACCCATATTCGCCTTGCCCTTTTGCAAGGCCCATAACTCTGCCTAGGAAGGCCCTAGAGGCCCCAAAGTTGGCCTGGCCTGTTCATCAGGGTCCCCCCTACGGTCATATTTTCCATTGGATTTGGACTTTTTCTGACCCATATTCGCCTTGCCCTTTTGCAAGGCCCATAACTCTGCCTAGGAAGGCCCTAGAGGCCCCAAAGTTGGCCTGGCCTGTTCATCAGGGTCCCCCCTACGGTCATATTTTCCATTGGATTTGGACTTTTTCTGACCCATATTCGCCTTGCCCTTTTGCAAGGCCCATAACTCTGCCTAGGAAGGCCCTAGAGGCCCCAAAGTTGGCCTGGCCTGTTCATCAGGGTCCCCCCTACGGTCATATTTTCCATTGGATTTGGACTTTTTCTGACCCATATTCGCCTTGCCCTTTTGCAAGGCCCATAACTCTGCCTAGGAAGGCCCTAGAGGCCCCAAAGTTGGCCTGGCCTGTTCATCAGGGTCCCCCCTACGGTCATATTTTCCATTGGATTTGGACTTTTTCTGACCCATATTCGCCTTGCCCTTTTGCAAGGCCCATAACTCTGCCTAGGAAGGCCCTAGAGGCCCCAAAGTTGGCCTGGCCTGTTCATCAGGGTCCCCCCTACGGTCATATTTTCCATTGGATTTGGACTTTTTCTGACCCATATTCGCCTTGCCCTTTTGCAAGGCCCATAACTCTGCCTAGGAAGGCCCTAGAGGCCCCAAAGTTGGCCTGGCCTGTTCATCAGGGTCCCCCCTACGGTCATATTTTCCATTGGATTTGGACTTTTTCTGACCCATATTCGCCTTGCCCTTTTGCAAGGCCCATAACTCTGCCTAGGAAGGCCCTAGAGGCCCCAAAGTTGGCCTGGCCTGTTCATCAGGGTCCCCCCTACGGTCATATTTTCCATTGGATTTGGACTTTTTCTGACCCATATTCGCCTTGCCCTTTTGCAAGGCCCATAACTCTGCCTAGGAAGGCCCTAGAGGCCCCAAAGTTGGCCTGGCCTGTTCATCAGGGTCCCCCCTACGGTCATATTTTCCATTGGATTTGGACTTTTTCTGACCCATATTCGCCTTGCCCTTTTGCAAGGCCCATAACTCTGCCTAGGAAGGCCCTAGAGGCCCCAAAGTTGGCCTGGCCTGTTCATCAGGGTCCCCCCTACGGTCATATTTTCCATTGGATTTGGACTTTTTCTGACCCATATTCGCCTTGCCCTTTTGCAAGGCCCATAACTCTGCCTAGGAAGGCCCTAGAGGCCCCAAAGTTGGCCTGGCCTGTTCATCAGGGTCCCCCCTACGGTCATATTTTCCATTGGATTTGGACTTTTTCTGACCCATATTCGCCTTGCCCTTTTGCAAGGCCCATAACTCTGCCTAGGAAGGCCCTAGAGGCCCCAAAGTTGGCCTGGCCTGTTCATCAGGGTCCCCCCTACGGTCATATTTTCCATTGGATTTGGACTTTTTCTGACCCATATTCGCCTTGCCCTTTTGCAAGGCCCATAACTCTGCCTAGGAAGGCCCTAGAGGCCCCAAAGTTGGCCTGGCCTGTTCATCAGGGTCCCCCCTACGGTCATATTTTCCATTGGATTTGGACTTTTTCTGACCCATATTCGCCTTGCCCTTTTGCAAGGCCCATAACTCTGCCTAGGAAGGCCCTAGAGGCCCCAAAGTTGGCCTGGCCTGTTCATCAGGGTCCCCCCTACGGTCATATTTTCCATTGGATTTGGACTTTTTCTGACCCATATTCGCCTTGCCCTTTTGCAAGGCCCATAACTCTGCCTAGGAAGGCCCTAGAGGCCCCAAAGTTGGCCTGGCCTGTTCATCAGGGTCCCCCCTACGGTCATATTTTCCATTGGATTTGGACTTTTTCTGACCCATATTCGCCTTGCCCTTTTGCAAGGCCCATAACTCTGCCTAGGAAGGGCCCTAGAGGCCCCAAAGTTGGCCTGGCCTGTTCATCAGGGTCCCCCCTACGGTCATATTTTCCATTGGATTTGGACTTTTTCTGACCCATATTCGCCTTGCCCTTTTGCAAGGCCCATAACTCTGCCTAGGAAGGCCCTAGAGGCCCCAAAGTTGGCCTGGCCTGTTCATCAGGGTCCCCCCTACGGTCATATTTTCCATTGGATTTGGACTTTTTCTGACCCATATTCGCCTTGCCCTTTTGCAAGGCCCATAACTCTGCCTAGGAAGGCCCTAGAGGCCCCAAAGTTGGCCTGGCCTGTTCATCAGGGTCCCCCCTACGGTCATATTTTCCATTGGATTTGGACTTTTTCTGACCCATATTCGCCTTGCCCTTTTGCAAGGCCCATAACTCTGCCTAGGAAGGGTCTAGAGGCCCCAAAGTTGGCCTGGCCTGTTCATCAGGGTCCCCCCTACGGTCATATTTTCCATTGGATTTGGACTTTTTCTGACCCATATTCGCCTTGCCCTTTTGCAAGGCCCATAACTCTGCCTAGGAAGGCCCTAGAGGCCCCAAAGTTGGCCTGGCCTGTTCATCAGGGTCCCCCCTACGGTCATATTTTCCATTGGATTTGGACTTTTTCTGACCCATATTCGCCTTGCCCTTTTGCAAGGCCCATAACTCTGCCTAGGAAGGCCCTAGAGGCCCCAAAGTTGGCCTGGCCTGTTCATCAGGGTCCCCCCTACGGTCATATTTTCCATTGGATTTGGACTTTTTCTGACCCATATTCGCCTTGCCCTTTTGCAAGGCCCATAACTCTGCCTAGGAAGGCCCTAGAGGCCCCAAAGTTGGCCTGGCCTGTTCATCAGGGTCCCCCCTACGGTCATATTTTCCATTGGATTTGGACTTTTTCTGACCCATATTCGCCTTGCCCTTTTGCAAGGCCCATAACTCTGCCTAGGAAGGCCCTAGAGGCCCCAAAGTTGGCCTGGCCTGTTCATCAGGGTCCCCCCTACGGTCATATTTTCCATTGGATTTGGACTTTTTCTGACCCATATTCGCCTTGCCCTTTTGCAAGGCCCATAACTCTGCCTAGGAAGGCCCTAGAGGCCCCAAAGTTGGCCTGGCCTGTTCATCAGGGTCCCCCCTACGGTCATATTTTCCATTGGATTTGGACTTTTTCTGACCCATATTCGCCTTGCCCTTTTGCAAGGCCCATAACTCTGCCTAGGAAGGCCCTAGAGGCCCCAAAGTTGGCCTGGCCTGTTCATCAGGGTCCCCCCTACGGTCATATTTTCCATTGGATTTGGACTTTTTCTGACCCATATTCGCCTTGCCCTTTTGCAAGGCCCATAACTCTGCCTAGGAAGGCCCTAGAGGCCCCAAAGTTGGCCTGGCCTGTTCATCAGGGTCCCCCCTACGGTCATATTTTCCATTGGATTTGGACTTTTTCTGACCCATATTCGCCTTGCCCTTTTGCAAGGCCCATAACTCTGCCTAGGAAGGCCCTAGAGGCCCCAAAGTTGGCCTGGCCTGTTCATCAGGGTCCCCCCTACGGTCATATTTTCCATTGGATTTGGACTTTTTCTGACCCATATTCGCCTTGCCCTTTTGCAAGGCCCATAACTCTGCCTAGGAAGGCCCTAGAGGCCCCAAAGTTGGCCTGGCCTGTTCATCAGGGTCCCCCCTACGGTCATATTTTCCATTGGATTTGGACTTTTTCTGACCCATATTCGCCTTGCCCTTTTGCAAGGCCCATAACTCTGCCTAGGAAGGCCCTAGAGGCCCCAAAGTTGGCCTGGCCTGTTCATCAGGGTCCCCCCTACGGTCATATTTTCCATTGGATTTGGACTTTTTCTGACCCATATTCGCCTTGCCCTTTTGCAAGGCCCATAACTCTGCCTAGGAAGGCCCTAGAGGCCCCAAAGTTGGCCTGGCCTGTTCATCAGGGTCCCCCCTACGGTCATATTTTCCATTGGATTTGGACTTTTTCTGACCCATATTCGCCTTGCCCTTTTGCAAGGCCCATAACTCTGCCTAGGAAGGCCCTAGAGGCCCCAAAGTTGGCCTGGCCTGTTCATCAGGGTCCCCCCTACGGTCATATTTTCCATTGGATTTGGACTTTTTCTGACCCATATTCGCCTTGCCCTTTTGCAAGGCCCATAACTCTGCCTAGGAAGGCCCTAGAGGCCCCAAAGTTGGCCTGGCCTGTTCATCAGGGTCCCCCCTACGGTCATATTTTCCATTGGATTTGGACTTTTTCTGACCCATATTCGCCTTGCCCTTTTGCAAGGCCCATAACTCTGCCTAGGAAGGCCCTAGAGGCCCCAAAGTTGGCCTGGCCTGTTCATCAGGGTCCCCCCTACGGTCATATTTTCCATTGGATTTGGACTTTTTCTGACCCATATTCGCCTTGCCCTTTTGCAAGGCCCATAACTCTGCCTAGGAAGGCCCTAGAGGCCCCAAAGTTGGCCTGGCCTGTTCATCAGGGTCCCCCCTACGGTCATAATTTCCATTGGATTTGGACTTTTTCTGACCCATATTCGCCTTGCCCTTTTGCAAGGCCCATAACTCTGCCTAGGAAGGCCCTAGAGGCCCCAAAGTTGGCCTGGCCTGTTCATCAGGGTCCCCCCTACGGTCATATTTTCCATTGGATTTGGACTTTTTCTGACCCATATTCGCCTTGCCCTTTTGCAAGGCCCATAACTCTGCCTAGGAAGGCCCTAGAGGCCCCAAAGTTGGCCTGGCCTGTTCATCAGGGTCCCCCCTACGGTCATATTTTCCATTGGATTTGGACTTTTTCTGACCCATATTCGCCTTGCCCTTTTGCAAGGCCCATAACTCTGCCTAGGAAGGCCCTAGAGGCCCCAAAGTTGGCCTGGCCTGTTCATCAGGGTCCCCCCTACGGTCATATTTTCCATTGGATTTTGACTTTTTTTTGACCATATTCGCCTTCTGTTTTAGTCCGGCCCTTAACTCTGCCTCGTCCTTTAGGGCCCTGGACTCTTCCGCCAGGCTGGTCAGCTTGATGTTCCGCTGCGTGTTCTCCACAAGCTGCCTCTTCAGCTCCTGACTGTGGATACGGTAGCCATCCTTTTGCGTACAAACACACTGTCCTACCTCAAACCTGAAAACACACATACTTAATTGGTACTAGTTTCAAACCTACACACATTAAGTTATTCTCATGGGAAGTGTCCAGCTGAATCTACAGCTGGGAGTGCTTCCTGCCAGAGGCGGTGCTGGGCTCATTAAACGAGACCAGATTGTCTCTGTCCCTCAGAACATTGTTCTTAGCCAATAGGCTTTTCTGCTCCTCCTGCAGCACCGTCACCTGACCAGGATCAGAATGTTGACACTTCCATGATACGTTCCCGATGAGTTCAAACCTCACAGCGCCTCTAGTGTAGGGAGGAGGAGTTGCACTTGGCTCCAGTCCTGCATCAGGAAGACTGGTTGCTATGTCAGCTAGTAGCCAAGCCACACATCCACACAGTTGTTCCTATTTAAACCAAGATACCCTTCAAATTTACGTCAACACAGATCACCTTACAACACTACACAAACCCAAGTTATTTCACAATCCCATGTTAAATTTACAAACCCTGTAAACCTTTACAATCCTAGGTTAGGGTTAGTTTTTTTTTGTCTGTCTGCCTTTGTTCACCCCATAACTCTGACTACCAAGGTGCCACATCCACAAAGCTGGTCTGGTTACTCATACTAGTCCCCTCAATGTGCAGTTAGATCATTTGATCATTTGATCCTGGGATACACAGAACAGAAAAGACATGGGGGGGATGCATTTTGGGGCATGGCTAGTGTGTCATGCCAAGAAATGCATCCTAACCCTTTTATGACATTACACATGACCAGATACGCAGGACCAGATTAGCACTAAAGTAAAACAGGAATGTTTGAGTGAGACATCGTGCTATTGCTAGTTTGAAAACTAGTATGAATTTATTTCTCCTGGTCCTCGTCTTCCTAGCAATTTCCATCATTTACTAACAGGATTGTGCCCATTTCAGGCGTCAAATAGCGGGTAAAGACATAAAACTGTATTTACAAAGGCAGCACACTTGAGTAAAAACGCAGATTACCACTGCTGGGAGGGTATAAGGGAAAGTGGGCGTGTGCTACACAGAGATGGGAAGAGAGGTGTATTTTTTCCTTGTAACATGTTGATGTTAGCTGTAACTTTGTGAACCAATATTTCTATCTCCTGTTCGCTAAACCTTCTTTTTCTTTTCCTCGAATGACCTATGGTGGCAGTAACATGCAGGCGATTTCTCCCGTCTTTTATCGGCGCGCTAATTAACTCTAAAGGGCGGAGTAAGGCGCTGATTGCCCGACGAGGATCTGGTTTGATAAATACCACACAAAATGCGGAAATACACTGTGCGCTATTTGGGTTTGGGCAAAGGCGGAGATTAAGCTGTGGTTGCAATGTTAGTAAATGAGGTGTTATTAGCTCCAATCTCATAGAATATGGAACCTACAGTATATAAAACACCTGCTGTTAAATGTAAACTTTTACACTTGGTGAATGACACAGCATGAGTAGTATTGTTAAAGATTGTTCCTCAAATATCCTATTCAACAACATCTCTAAACAGACTTAAGGAGACAGAACCAACCATGCATGTTCATTCTGGATTTTTATTTAATTTATTTATTTATTTAATGGTTCATTTAGAAGAGAAGAATTATCCATACCCAAACACTCACTGTAACTATTCCAACATGATATTGGAAGGATCTGAAAACATTGTCTATCAAACATTTTAAAAAGACCTCAACATTGACATTTCATTTTGTCCATATGTGTATGGATACCATTTAGCCAATTTACTCAAATTACACATTGCTTAGTTATACCATGTAGCAATAGCTCATTCATAAACATACATCTTCATAAATAGTAGCAATTGATACAATTACAATTTGTCACAATTAGTATAAAGTAATATGGAAAGAACTGACAAACTGAATCATGGAAGACACAAAGTGAAAATATATTTAAAAAAAGAAGAAACCTGATTAAACTGTCTTAATTGCATGGACTGTGTGCATGAAACAGTTGTACTAACAACAATCCATTCATCAAAGGACCTTGTAAAACTACAAGAGGATTCACATTATACATTAATCATAATATGAACAATTATTTCCCAACTCAAAGCAGTCAAAATCAAAGATGATGTAGGCACAATACATAGTTCTGAGGGTGTAGTTTAATCTGAACCTCAACTCCCCTTCGACAGCCGCAGCTGTCTGCCATCTGATACACCTGGGGGCCTTCTCCAGCGCAGGGCACCAGTCTGGTTCGGCATCTCTATCCTCTGGGAGGAGTGACTCTGTGACAGCCGGCCACTAAAATGACAGTTTGATGGACCTTGTTCTCCCTGATCCTCCAGCTGTCCTTGAGGATAGAAGGCTGGGTGCCTCCTCTTTTCCTGAACGTGTCTCTAAGTCTGAAAGCAGGGAGTGGAGCAGTACAGGAGAAAAGGGGAGGAGAGGATCATAGAATATGCTTTTTCTGCTTCAGCATCATATGGTGTGATGATCATTTCTGATGACCTCATGTTTTTTCCTTATCTTTATTTATTTTACTATTGAAATACTTTAAGATATGAAGCTAAAACTTTAACTCTTTTGACATTTGGTTTTGTATACTGCAAAGAATACACGTTTGCCTTCTTTGAGAGATGTTTGAAGGTATTTTCTGTCATCCAGTATTCGAACGGCATGTTATATAAATACTTATGTAAACCAAAGAGTATAAAAAAAGGAGGGTTAGACAGTTTAAGACAAATCAGACATACCCCTGAACCTGGTCTCAGTTTCTATTGTATTAAAGTACCATATGCTGTGGTATGTTGGAAGGTAAAAAATGAATATTTTTAACATGGCATTAGGATCTGATATGTATCAATCCTTTCACAGGATTACACTTTACATTGTGTGCGTATGGCACCAGTCCTGGATTATTCGCATTTGAAGTCGTCTATGCCAGGCAAAATGACTAAACTACAATATTAAGGAAATATGGTGCCATACAAAACAGTGCACACAATTTCTTGGTTCACAAAAAGTGACACCCTTCGAAAATGTGTTTACCAACTACCATCATAGCAGTTTTAAAGCTCAAAGTTAGATTGTACAGCCCTTTAGATATGAACACATTTTGCAGATAACGGGAATGCCTAGAATTTAATCACTCAAAGGTGAATCCCTACTTTGAGGACAAAACAAGTCTGTATGTGACCATATAAAAGTAAATCGCTGGATGAGTCCCAGTCATGCAGTCTATCCAAATCTAAACTTCGGCCAGTACTTGACTTTCTGCGCACGCTTGGGCATGCCATTATAGATGTTGGACGAGGGAGGTTTGGCCGGTGGTGGACAACTCTTCCTCTCTGTTCTCCTGCTGTCTGTGATGGTGAAGCCACGTTCACTCTGTTCGTGAAGGTTCAGCCTGGGGAGGAAGTGTGTGGAAACATGTTGGGATTTCACTCTTGGGCTGGAGCCCATTTTAGCTTTCCCCCTTTTATTGAGCGCCACAAACCACTCACGGCCTGTCCTGTGGTTCCAGTGGGCCACTGAGACGTACGTGTTGTAGCTGTTCTCCTGAAAGCTCTCCCTGAACTTGCAGTCATCTGTGAATCGCTCCTGAAATAAAAAGAATATGTTACCTTGACAAATTAATAGACAAATCGTGAATCACAATCCAGCCTACAGTTTCCTTGGAACCAGCACCTATTTAAGGCTTTGGTGTTTTTGTGATGGGGACCACGGGTGTTTAAAGGATTAAATGACAACCGCCTGGTGGTCCCACCGCTCAAGACCGCCCGGTCCCAACACAAGCTCTTCTCCTGCCTGGCCCCCCAGTGGTGGAATCAACTCCCCACCTCCATCAGAGACACAGACTGTCTCTCCACCTTCAAGAGAAGGCTCAAGACGCACTTGTTCCGGGAGTACAACGGTACTTAGGAATGGTTTGTTGAACCCAACGCTAGTTTCCTCAAGGATCACAATGACTCTTGCTTGACTGTTGCTCTTGTTGGTTAGTGGTAGCTGATTTAAACTGTTGTATTATATTTAATCCTATTTTTATTGCTTTCCTACAGGTACACTTGCACTTAGAGATTCATGTTGTGTATTATCAGTTGCTTAACTACATGCTCTTATGGTTTCTTCCCTTTAGCACTTATTTTTGGTTGTTCACAATGTGTACTTCTGTTTTTGGCTACCTGCAATGCTTTGGGGCTATCTTGTTGTTGTTATTATCAGTGACCAATGCACTTTGTAAAGCTCTATCTTGGAAGTCGCTTTGGATAAAAGCGTCTGCTAAATGAATAAATGTAAATGTAAATGACAGAGTTCATCTTTCAGACATTTCAGCCTTTTTCTGTCCATGTGATATTATTATTTTATTAACAATTAATACCAGGCCATCTAACTTTAATATATGACATGAGCAACATGGACATCAGCCTTGAAGATCAGATATCTCAGACATCTTTTTAATCTTATCTGGGGCTGTATTTCATTTTTCTTCAGGATAACTCTCTTTGTGGAAACAAGCCCTGTGAGTTCTAAATGCTTTATGCTTGCTGCAATAACACTTCAGTGCCCAAGTGGATCATGTTGGACCTTTGCAATGATCCTGATGTAAACACACCTCAGCTGGCTGACATCTGGGGATTTGTTGACTTACTACCATGTTACCTAAGCCATGTTTCTCCTGCAAGTCCCTGATTAGATAATTGCTTTTATGTCTGAGGGAAGAAAAAAACTGTAGCCTATCCTCTTACAGGAAGTTTCTCATCAAACAAGCTTCTCAAAAGTGACGCAACCTCCAAGACACATTTGAATGATGACGTTAATTTCCTTGCAAATCTCGGACTTATTGTGCTGCTGTAACCAACTAACCACACACACACACATACCATTTATGTGAGAAACTTGCTCATATTTTTTATCATTATATTCATGTATAGGGGTCGGCAGAAAGGTTGCTTCCCGACTGGCTGGCAAAATTGTTTACGGGCCGGGATATGTGAGTTAATTTTTCCCATAAAAGAGAGTGTAAATGTATCCTTTCCTCCTAGAGCAATATTGGGGATCTCAGGTGTAAAAGGGTTAGGGTTAGTGTTGTTGCTGAGTGGGGTGCCCTACAACACCACAAAGTCACAGTCCTATTACTTGCCCAGTTGTTTACAAAAACAAAAAATGTATGCCATGCAGGCAAATTTCTCAGGATTGGCATGTGATTAATGTATCATCAACCCTGACAATTCCCTGTAAATTAGTCTTTTGCCCTTTTAGCTGGATTTTTCCACAGCACAGTACTAGGGCTTTTGGCATAAATGGTTGATTCAGCAATTACCATCATTGTATTTCATCACAGAAATAGAGTGGGGTTTGAGGCCAAATCACAACAGAGCTTAAACACATTTTAACAATGTCATTGTTTTGTTAACCAAGATGTACAGCCTCAAATTATTTTTTCTCTGAACGAGTGCTAATACTGTAGTGGACATGGACCAGCAGATTGCCCCCGTGATGGGGGTTGTGAAATAATTGCTAAGATTTACTTTCATCTGTGGTGCCCGGCTCAAAGTCATAGAAATGACTTTCCTATCAAAGAGATGCATTGACTGACAGGAGCAGAGCCTCCTTTGTGCTGGTCCAGACTCATTAGGCACAAAATAACTTGATCCGACCAAGATACTGAGAAGCTGGAGAGGGACAGATGCTGCAGCCTCCCTTCACTCTTCAATCATGCCTTGTTGTACAGAGATTGTTGCTTGTTGTACAGAGGTTGTTGCTTGTTCTACAGAAGTGGTTTGATAAAGACTTCACAAAATGTCAGTGCTAACCAAGACAGTTAAAGGGAGAGAACAATTAGCATTTCAGTCACTTTGATATTGTTACAGTTTACTGGTTCATTCAATGTCACAATGACTGTATGATTAATACATTACTATGTTACCACCAGCCCAGTGATTTAACTATATCACATATAAACCAAGTAGCTAATACTCCAATATGATGAGATGTTGGCTAAGCATTCTGTCTTTAAGAGCTAAAAATACCTTTGGTGGGAAACAATATCATGTATCTAAGGATGCTCAATTGCACAATACTATGCCTTATATAACCTCTGCCATTCTGCAATAACAATAACTGTTTTGCTTTGCTGACGAGTGCAGCGTAGCAGAAAATGATGCTATTACAGTATTTTGTAAACATGCCAGTCACAAGTCGACAAACCCAAACATCTGAAGTGCATCAAGTTTTAAGTTGTTCATCTACTTTGCCTCAAGGAAATTGTTTTGAATAGTAATGAAAGAACTATGTGGATCTTACTGGTGGCTATGCATGGATTCCAATGCTGTTAATTGAAACTCTAATTAGGTGTTTATGGTCTTATCACTGAGGCGTGTGTGCATACTGCAACTAGCCAGAAAGACAGAGCAGAGACACACTGGAACAACTTGATGTTAATTCATCATCTACCTCCTACCAGCACTCACTCATTCCTTCTCTAATGTACATCTGCGCACAAAGAGAATGACAAGAAAGAGACCCAACCATTACTGTGGTGTTGTTGAAGTTTAACGGCCAGAGACCAGATACCAGAAATTTTTATTATGAAAATCATAATGCTTGCACAGCTGCCTAACCTGCCGTGAGCCCTGACGGATTCGTTACACTCTTTAAAACCTCCCTTTCCCATGATCCCCAAGGTTAGCCACGTCAGAGCTGGGCAGGGTTAAAACAATGATTATCTACTGGGCTGCAGACCTAGTTTAGTACCTTTTAATGTAAACATGACATGCTAACTTGAAAGATACACTCAATGTTGATGGTCCTGCTCATAATCATGATCAGCAATAGTAAACGATAATGTAATTTGCAATTAAGGTCATGAAACTAATTTATAAGATTGTTAAACGTTTCAAGGCTGATGTTCAAGGGACCGTCTCTACGTCACCCTCAGTCATATTTCTTATTTGTACAATCCCCCCTCCTTCCCCACACATACACTGTTTATTCAATAGATCCAGGTGACCCTTTCATCTTTTCTGAGATTATGTTATGCATCTGTCTGCCAGTCCTTTATTCGGGCAGTAAATTGCCACTGGGAAAACATCTAAATATTAAATATGACAGAGAGTGCAACAGTGTGTCACCAAATAACCCTAACCCTAGCCCCCTAACCCCTAATCCCCCAGCCCCTAGCCCCCAGCCCCCAGCCACCTCCTGGGTTGTAAGAGCTGTTTAAATAATCCTGTGCAGGAAGGAAAATCAGCCCTGATTCAGCAGAGACAGACTCTGCAGCAGCTTTAATTGCTGCCTGTTGTTTACCCAACATATAGATAGACCCAATCTTCCTCTCTCTCCTTCCTCTCCTTCCTTTCTCTCCTTCCTTCCGCTCACTTTGTGTATTTTCTGCTGGCCCAGGTTGGGACTAATCTCCCCTTCCCATTAACACATGATGATACACACACAAACATTTCTATCTGCCAGCCAAAGCTCCCATAGGTGGCTGTCAGTGCTGGCTGGCTGGCCATGTCACAAATATGGAGTAGTATTGGATGATACTGCAGCTAGAATTGAAACATAACAAGGAAGGGAAACATGAAAGTCTCCAGAAAATACACACTCCACAATCCTGGTATCAGTCTCAGAAAGAGATAACTAGTCATTGAGTACCACAGCATTACATCTATACACCAATGCTATATCTACACCATAAACATATGTTATATAATAAAGCTTAACTAACTATGTGAAATGAAAATTGCATTATTAAACATTCAGGATATAAGCAGTGTTTAGACTGCGTGTTACCACACAGAAGTTCATTTTAGAACAGTGAAAGGTTTGGTTCCATTTTAAAATGTTGGGGGATATACTTACAATAGCATGTAGCCTTCCCCTTTTATTCATGGCCAGAAATCTGTCACTGTGGACTCCTTTTATGCCTATGACCCCTTGAGAAATGGCAAAGAGTTCCAGAACACCTAAAAAGACAAACAAAGCGTTTAGAGGATTGATGGATCCTCCATTAACATGGCTTCATCTGGCAACAGGGATGAAAGTACTAGTGGTTTACACCTTTACCCTGCTGAAAGGTTTCTCTCAGGGTACTGTGGAGCTAATGCCTTTAGGAAGCACTGATAAAGACCCCAGCCTTGGCTTTGATGGAGTAAAAATTTCTACAATTCCAAACAACATATGATATTTATTCAACAATCTAACCTAAAACATAGAATCTCTTTTGCATAGACGGTACTGTCATTTTCAAAGGGTTTAGCCATAGGTCTGAAATGCATTAAATGCTACAACGATATGATAAGAGGATGTATTTTTACTCTGAGATAATTATAAAAAATATATTTTTCTGTTACATCCTTTTTTTGTCACAGTTTCATAAACCAGAAGAATATTTGGTTATGGCTTTGGTAAAACATGTAATCTGGGTATCTGGGTATCTGGGTAAAATTGCATAATATAGTAACTATGAAGTTCTGAGATGGATGCCTGTGTAATGAATATTCTATATTCTACGGTCTTGCGAGAGTCATCACATTTTCAATCATAATCACCTTTATTCTCGCTGTCTCCTGCACTGACATGTCGTAGCCATAGCTATATACATATCTCTGCAGAGCTCATGTAATCTGACAACCCTTCTAAAGAGGACCATGAAATTGGGGAGAAAGTCAATTTTCAAGCTTTAGTCTTCGTTTATGAATCTGTATGAGAAATGACACATATCCACAGTCTTGCTGCATGACTAAATATCTATATTCTAACTTGAGCATATATTATATAATATATAGTCATGTATTATGGTTGATTAACAAAGTAGACTGTTACAAGTGATTTTTTAATGTTTTTTTAATCTATGTGAATATATTGTTAAGCATTGATCTAGCCTGACAAGATTTAACACCAATTTTTTAAATATTTAAATCTGTTTTTCTTCATGTCCCAGATGAACACGAACGATGATAACCAGGTTGTGCTGAACAGTGTTGCTCCTCTCCACTCCGAAAGATCCTGGTTCCCTCTGCTGCACCTGTTACGTACCTGACAACTGCCCCTGTCACAAACCAGACATCTAAAGCAGATGGTTTGGTTCAGTCAACCATTTCCTAAGTATAGGTGCAGCAATATAACTTTATTTGTGACTGTAATGTATAGGCAACTGTAAAGGTCTCCAGTCTAACCATATTTATTACAAGCTTCCAAAACAATCTTTTATCAACCTGACATCTGTTCAGTTAATGAATCACCTAAAATGTATGATGCAGTGTTTTAATAGAGAAACATTTAAAACGTACTTAACTGATTGGGTTCATGACTGCCGTTGACTCTACCATCGGGGTGAATCTGAAGATGGAAGCCAATCCCAACCCTGCAGTAGAGCCTGCAAGTCCTGCGTCCCGAGCTGATACCCTCCTCCTGAGGCTGGTCCTCCAAGGAAACGTACTGTGATCCAGTCAGGTAAATCAATTGAGTGAAGCTAAAAAGACAAAGAGGAACATTCATTCTTACAAAAAGGTACTCGGGTGTCTGTCTTTACAAGGCCAGTTCTAGGATTTTGTTGATTGTGAGCACTGTGAGCGAGGAAACGTGCGCACACACAGTTCCAGCGCTCGTGGGCATTACCTAGCCTGCGTCAGCAGGAGTAGTTCTGCCGGAACGAGATATTTATAACACGAATGATCTCACTGCTTGATCTATGCTTGAGTTCTAAAGGACGCTCTTACATTTGGATTTTCTCATTGAAAGATCAAACCTGCTCAATATCGACCCATACCAACGATACAAGACGAAGAAGAATCACACGGCGGGCATTTTCCAAGGATTCAGTGCCAGGACGCAGTATGCACGGCATTTTTACGCACAAGGAGACATAGTTTTAATAGATCAACAGAGCACAATAATAATTCATTACTGAAAGCGAGACAGAGTTGAATAACTTGACTTCTTTCGAAATCGGAGATAGGCTGTTGGAATGTTGCGCTGCGGTGTGCGACGAAAACTATAGGGGACGGAGACGACGGAGTCTAAAATATACATAGGATAGCCTACAGATTTTAAGGTATCGTTTGGGAGGTTTACCATTCGAGTGTAAAAAGCATGCGTTTTTAGACCCATAGGCCCTATAGCCCGCTTTATTTATTCACCGACCAGGGGGGCATGTTGAAATGGTTCGGGTCTAGAAATACGCCTGCCACTAAACCCTGAATGTAACGTGTAGCCTAATGCCACGTCGGTAACATACCTTTTAGTGAGATTATATGGTTTTAGTCAAATGACGTGCTTTGATCCTAATACCTCCAGATTTAACTAACTTTTAATTAATTAAGCTCTGAAAATAGAAATTAAAGCTTTCAACATTTTCAGTCATGAGCTATTGTTAAGATGTTGACAAAAACAACCTTTTCCACTTCACGTTCAGAGCAGTTCGAGAGTAAAAGGAATAAGGAACGATGTTGGACACCACCCAGCGCGCTCCTCTCAGGACGTCCCCCAGTGGCGGATTTAGAACATTTTACATGGGGTGGCAAAGGGGTGGCAAGAGGTCATAGCAGGGTGGCATGGGTAAACGGTACATGTGAATGGCTTTTACAAAACAAACACACAAATAATTTTAAACTACAGTAGTTATTGTTTAATCATGTCCTTACACACTACCATTGTTTAATTCACAACAGGAATAAGCCCAGTCAGGGCCAGAGTGGGACCCATTTTCAGCACGGGAGTGTAATGGTCAAAACCAGCCCATCCCCACCAGGGGCCGAGCCATAGGTTGAACATTCCGGGCTTAGTCCGAACCTTGGACCTAGTCAAGGTTTTGATGTGAGGTGAAATTGGAACTTCACATTAATGCGAGCGTGCATATATTTTTTGCATTAATTTCAGTGCAAAAAGGTTTTTGAGCTTTATGTAATATAAACATTACGTTGGACTCGAATTGTTATATTTTCTGTAAATTACAACCCACATTTTTACCTGAAAGATTTAGGGCTTTTGAAAAAACATGTTTTTCCCACTCTTGCAGGAACCTAGGTTTATGAAGTGACAGATCTTTCTTTTTTTACCTGTCTTTTTCAGTTCCTCCTGGCATCTTTTTCCCATCCATTTTATTCTTTTTGCATTAGCTTAATCTTGCGAACTCCCTCTACAACAATAAACAATCGTTAAGGGTTGTCTCCATGGCAACAACATTGGTACACGCACTTGTGTTTGAGAAAGAGAGCATGCACGAGTCATCAAACATTGTTGCGAGCGCAACAACTAAAAACTGCACTTTTTAATGCATGGTCTGATCATGCACTTATTTAAATTAATTCCCTATAGCCTATTAGCTTACTTATCAGTAACTTAAAAACTCTTATCGTTTATTCAATGTGTGAAAAAACAAAGAGAAAGCAGGCGATCTGCTGGCCCAATTTATGAGCAGGCAGAGCGAACCACCTGGAATTCTCCTGATACTCCCGATGGCCACTCCAGGCTTGTATTGAGCCCTGTGAAAATTCAAAGTAGGCCTACAATAATCGTGTCCAAGATGCAGTGGACTACAAGTATAAAATGGCATACAACACTCAAGTTCTTACTATAATTAAAAACTTATAATTAGGCTACAGTCCACAAATGACCCATGATCACCCATATTTTTTAGGAAAGCTTAAGGCGACGGTTGTTGTGCTTTGCAGAACACCTTTCACAAACAATATGTGAGAGTATGTGGATTTTATAGGACTGCTTATAATCATATCAAAATGATTGATCTCCCAACTGGCACTGTATTGTGTGTTGTAACATAACGTCGGCGAAACAACGACCATCAGCTAACGTAATAGACTCGCTGTTTTTGCTGATGCTGAATCGTCTTTAGCATATATTACATTCATTACAAATGTAACTTTAAGTTAAACGTGTGTTTAAACTTGCCCTGGGGAAACTGACTTCACCTTCAGAGGCTCGGGGGCAGCTCAGTCAGTTCATTCTTTGCCGGGCTGCAGTGTCACCGCACCGCAGCAGACTCGCTGTGTGCGAGCCAGACTGTGCCGGGCTGCAGTGTCACCGCACCGCAGCAGACTCGCTGTGTGCGAGCCAGACTGTGCCGGGCTGCAGTGTCACCGCACCGCAGCAGACTCGCTGTGTGCGAGCCAGACTGTGTGAACGCCGCTCTGCACGTTTGATGCAGGGACGTAGCTAAGTATTTGAAGGGCAGGGGGCTAAGAATACATTTAAAATGAATTGTTCGCTTTTGATATATGTATTGTTCATATCAATGTTTTGAGAAGCTGGTGGACATAGAAGCGGTTTGTTTTTACAAGTACAGTTTTTGGTTCACCAATATTAGGGGGGCTGAGCTGGAGGAACAAGGCTCTACAGTGGGGGGACAGCTGCCCCCCCATGCCCCCCTGTAGATCCGCCCATGCCCCTGTTGTGAGACAACAAGTTTGTTGTGCTGTACATTAAGGCCGAATCCCAATACTCCCCCTTACCCCTTCCCCTTAATTTACCCCTTCCCCTTGGCCCTCGAAAGTAAGGGGTAAGGGCTACATAGCCCTAGGAAATGGGACGCCACTTGGTTACAGGTACGTCATCTAGCACGTATAGATATCTCCAAAGCAAGTAGCGTTATGCACTGATATTAAATGAAATTCGCTGCTAATGGAGTTTACTTAGAACTGTACACATGCTAGTCAAAGAAATGCGGGACTGTTGTGCAATTCAGAACTGTAACATTAACGTACCAAACTAGCGATTTTTAGAAACGTTTCAATTAGGAAAATGGTTGCAAATACATATGTTCATGACTGTATATAACACAAAACAAGACTGTCATAATTTTTTTATCAATTAATTAAGCCGATAACATAACATTTATCGGACTCTCTGGATGATCTGGCCGCCATTGTTGCCGGTCGCGCAGTTTTCACATAGCCCTAGGTTTCAAGTAAGCTCCCGATCTTACTTGGTTTTAAAGGGTGTATACCCCTTAGTCTTAGCCCTTCCCCTAGCTCCAAAAGAGTATTGGGACACCACTAGCTCTCACGGGAACGCGCAAAACTAAGGGGAAGGGGTAAGGGGAAGGGGTAAGGGGGAGTATTGGGATTCGGCCTAACTGTAGTCATTAACAGCACTGTGACTCCTCTTCTCTACCACACACATTTTGAGCATTAAATGACAATCGAACAACAATACTTCACATCTATGAAAATATGTTTAATGATGGTATTGCCAACAATCAAGATTTTTATATGAAATGTCACCGACCAAGGTATTTTGTGAGTTTAACCTTAAAAATATTGTCAAACTTGACCTCACAAGCAGTCAGCATTGTTCCACTGAGGTGTACTGTTGACAGAGGAGGGCTTCTGTGTCTCAGTTAGATGATCTCACACTGTGGATTAATGATGGCAGGGCCGGCCCTGGGTAAAGGCCACTTGTGCCAGAACTAATTGTTACACACATAGCACGCCTGTATTACCTTCTATGTAAACAACAGGGCACTGTTAAGTCCCATGGTTGTAATGCTCGTTCATTCCACGAGGCATTCCAGTACCAGTGAGGTAATCCACTAGTTGTCTAAACACAGAGGATCCTGATTGATCCCACCGCCCTACAAATCCCACCGCCCCATAGATCCCAGCTTTTACTAGCTTTTCCCGTCAAAGCAAGTAACGTTGCACTCTGTACATGGAATTTGGGGCAATGGTACAGTCTTGAATAAAAAACACAATACGTAAATACAAGTTAGTATAATATACAAGTTGATGTACACAAACCCACACACATTTCTTGCGTTTATTTTGATATTATTATTGTTATGCTAAATTTACTTACTATCAGTTTTCCGTTCAAGTGGAGGCTTCAAGAAACCCACTGCCCCTACCTGCACTGTATATTATTATATTGTTTTGTGTATTTCAAATAAAAAACAACACACATATATACACACATACAGTATGATGGTACTCTAAACTAAACCCTCTCTACCTGGGGGGTATTCCAAGTAACGGGTTTAATGAAAACTTTGAGTTGTTCAACCCTGAAAAGAGGCATACTCCGAGTTCCACGTTCCAGAAAGAGAGGTAACGAAACCTTTTGGTACGTTTCCATGGTAACTTACTCCTTGAAACTAACCTGCTCGCTAGCAGGTTTTCCATGCCAAACTCTGCTTTCAACCCACTTTCTTAGCCTGATAGCATTGGCAGACACGGCATATCATTTCCTGGTTCAGCCGAGCAATCTCGAACAAAATGTAATTCTCTTAGTTATACCTTTTGCCACTGAAATAAAGAAAAATAATTGAAATTATATTTGGTCTTCTTTATTGCCTACAAATAGAAATCCAACAATGAGTAGCCTTTTTCTATCGGCTATTGTTCCTACTATTTACATGATTCATATGATTCCTACAATTTACATGATGTAGGCTACCGTCCTGTAACTGTTATTTCAGCAAATCTATTTCAACATTGTTGGGGGTCAATATATTGGTCAAACAACCGAAACTAATTCCCCTATGGTTTGAAGGAAGATGGGAAACTGAACTGTGTATTAACATTAACCAAATGATGCCAATACCAATGGAATTACAGTTATTTGACTCTTTGGGTTAAATCAGAGCATGAATGGTCAAATTAAGGTTAAATAATGTTATCATTTTATCATATTGCAAATGAATGCAATCAATTAAGTTAACTCTTATGCCTATGCTCTTCCATGATTATTGTAAACCAGAGATAGAAAGCATGAGGTGAGGAAGAAGGAGTAGGCCTAGGCCAAGCCAGAGCTGAGGAGAAGGTCTCAGGAGATCAAGAATCCACAGAACAATGCTTCACAATTCCTTTTATACCCAAGAACAACTACAATCACACCAGAATCTTGACCCTTACTTATCAACATGTCTAGCAATGCTACAGTAAGTTACAAAGATGTGAGAGCCATCAAGTTGAGACTCCATCCAGTAACTCCATATTTTACCGAATGAGAGGTGGGGGCAGGTGGATAGCCTTACAAGATCAGCCTTTATTCTTCTGCCCTATGTACAACATCTCTTGGTCAAAATAGAAATTCAGCAAATTCAACAATTAATATTAATGTAGGTTATTGTTCCTACAATTAACATCACCTGTGACCATGCATCTTCCCGTAACTGGTGTACCAGTAAATCTTTTTGGAGATTAGCCTTTGTTCTTCTACCTTAAGTAGGCCTACACCATTTCTTGGTCAGTTTTTGGCACTTTCTTCACGAGGTGCAATTTGTACAACTCATTTACTTGTAACTGGGTATACATGAGATTACATTAGCTACATTTCACAGTTCCACGTGCAAAATTCACTTGCCATTAAATGAACATCTCACTGTATACAGTCCCGGGTGGCGGGTTACATGTGGCCGCGTGGGCGATAGGATTACGTCCAGTGTGCGCAGAATAATCAATCGGACTATTCAAGCAGTCTCCGGATAACAACCCCCCCCCCCCTGCTGGAGGAGGCCAGTATCAGCGGCCACCAGTTGAACCAGGCTACCTTACCTCCTGCCAGAGCCTCTTGAGGCGATCAACTTCAAGGACTTCCTTTTCTTTTTATCACCAATAAACCTAATTCATTTTATACCTCGATTCTCCGTGTTTTGGCATCTTTGGAGGGGGAAATACGGTTTGCTCCTCAGAGTAAGAGTAGACTAAGTGGAGGCACCAGCGCCCCCACCTGTGACAACAGCATCCATGGTCTGTTCAACAGGATCAGAATGTGCAAATCGTTTTTTTTATATTAATTATTCTCACAATGTCAGTGTAACTGACAATTCCGTACAAGCCTGTAAATAAAAGTAGATGTTGAGAGAACTACCAGTAGCTACATAATTCTCTGCATCCATTTCTGCTGCAGCAGTCAATGTATTTTCGTCATCTTAATCATCATCATCATCATCTTTTGATGAAAAACATTCTGTTGGGGGAAACTGCTACTACAAATTGAAATAGGCACCAATTGATATTTACTTAATATCATGTCGAATATGATTAAAACTAAGGTGACGTCGAGGCTACAATCACAAGCGTATAGCCTAAGCAAAATATGCGTTACCGGTTCGTAGTATGTTTTTATATTTAATAAAACATTGAACACTTTTTCTCTTGTAATATTAACAAACAGTGGGGTTAAATGATCAATTATGGACTGGCTAATGCCTTCAAATGTATGCATTGACTCGGCAGCAATTGTCTCCCACGCCACTTGTATACGCTGCTACAGCTGTGTTGCTTTTTTCCTGGAATATGTGCTCGACCATAAACACGAAATACAACTTTATCTGAAGTTTGGTGGAGTATGCAACGTTTTTTTCACCGTATACCATGGTGGATCCTAGAATCGGAGCTCCATTGATGTTGGCTTTTAATAGTTCTCATTCCCGCGCTTAACTCTGAGTTGACGTACTCCGAGTTGAGTTAACAAATTCATATCAGCTTTTCTGGAACCAAATTTTCAGAGTTTCCCATGTTAGAGTAACTCAACTCAGAGTTCAGGGTTAATCTCAGAGTTTGTTAAACCCGCTACCTGGAATACCCCCCTGGAATAACCCCCTGTTCACCACTACCAACAACAACAACATCAACATTTCGAGAAAGACGGCGAACGGAGAGCAAGGTGAAGCTACGTCCCTCTACATTTTGTGCATGATGACAATAGGAGTACTGCGGATGCAAACGGCGCTATTGGCTTTCGTTGTTTGTTTGTTTCTGCCGGGCCGGCTGCCGGCAGCGACAATTTATCGTCTTCTTCGACTTCCAGGTCACGACCTGGGAGGGAGGGCGGTGGGATCTCAAGCATGCGCAAAGACGCAGAGTCCTATTCATAGACCAATTCACCGTTTACAAGCATGCGATGTCCGAATTATCAACCAACTCGGATCGAGTTATCTCGGGTTGTCGATCGGATCGTAGTTGGACTACAATTATTCAAACAAAGGTGTTTACAAGAAAGGGATCGTTCTATTTCAGTCCAAATAAGCCAGTAATTCGAATCCATGTAACCATGGTAATTGTCCACTTATTTCAAGTTACAGATTTTACCCAAGCTTGTGGTTTCAGACTCCATTTTATAGAAGTCTCCTAGAACCCTTTCACACTGTCACTACCAAACTCAGAGTTTTAAAACAATTCTGCGTGCAAACACAAACCCATTTGGGCTGGTTCAAGTATTTTATCTGGCCAACTGGATATAATTGTTCAATCAACTGTGTCATGAAATGCTCAAATAAATATGCTGGACGATCCCTGAGAGCATAGCCCATCATTGGGCTATGAACCTGCCGGAACCCTGTAAACATGTCTCCTGAAACATTCCACATTCCATCCTGGCATGGGGCAGAACGCTGACACCATGCTGGAGACAGACACAACCTGCCCCTAAATACTGCCTGCGTGCTCTGGAACATGGCTAAGAATTCTGCCTCAGGCAAGTTCAAAGGGCCAGGCCTCTCTCTAAAAAGGGGCAAAGACAAATAACAGGGTTCATGAGGGGTTTGTGTGTTGTATGTGTGTGTGAGTATGTGTGTGTGTGTTAGAACCCTTGTGGTTTACCCCCTCCCCATCCCCAACCTCCCTCCCCTTATTCCATAGATTAGCCAGGCATTTAATCAGCATGGCCATCTAAACGTCTGGCTGAGAGCTCAGGGTCTCTCCTTAATGAGCTGGGGGAGCCGTCATATTCACTCAGAATCCAATGACCTGAGTTAACAAAGAGACACCTGTTCACTTGTCGCACACACAGCCACCTGTCAATGTTCAGGCTGGGGTGGAGAGTGGGGGCTTAAGCGCTGATGGGGGCCTGTCAATATGCAAGCCAGGCCACAAGTGACCTGAAGGGACAGGCACCTGGCCCTCTGGCGCTGAGGACTCATTGACAGACACACACACATACACATGCACTTGAATATACAGACACACATATAACCCCCCAACTCCATTCCCTCCATTCCCAGGATATCAATAGGCACTCGTCACAAAGTATCAGATGGTCCTGTGCCCAGGAAACCTTTACAGTCAATGTTGGTATCACTAACAGCTCCTTCAGTATATATACTTAATGTTGTATGAATGAGCTTTTCAAATAAACAACATGAAACCACTTTTTTGTGGTTTCACTTTCTAGTAACAGAGACCGGGGCACGTGTAGATTCCTATGCAATAACATGTCTCAATTGACAAAGGCCTTTACTAACAATAGCAACAACAACAAAAACGCATACGTAACTGACTTACTTAATGATTAATTTAACAACTGAATAATTTCTAATCAATTTCAACATCTAAAATGTTTGATACTAATTATAGGAATAACATTTTCTCTGATAGTATAAGAAAATATGGAATTTGAGTTTTTAGAGTGTTTAGACAGACATTATAACATAGACATAGCATAACATAGACAACCTCTAATCACAACAGCAAACAGCTTTTTACGACAAACTTTGCAGTTAGAGTCAAAGGCATAGCAAGAGTTTCCCTCTGAGACGACCCTGGAGATTAGGTGTAGTAAAACATGGCAAACTGTCTTTGTGTTCATTCAAGTGTGGTAACATGTGAACCATGGAACACAATGCATAATGGTGCGACTACTGTAATTTCTTTAATCTAGTTGGCGGATATTCCAAAAAACAAGGATAGTCTCAATTTGTTAGGGTTCTTGGGTGGCTGGCTGGTCAGATAAATCTCCTTTTCTTCTCTACACAGGATACAGCAGGCCTTCCACATCTGGGCTTACCCTTGGGAGGTATACATCTTCATATGTGCCCAAGCTGCATGACACGGACACACATATACACACACATTACCGACACATGCGCGCACACACACACACACATGTACATTTACACTAGCAACACGCATGCACACACACAATGTTAAACAACACAGACACATCTACACAATGTGGCCAAAGAGAGACCAAGGGGCTGAGAGACGCACAGGGTTAGGGTTAACACTGACCCTAACCCTGACCCTAGGAGACTGAAGACAAGAGGGTGGTGACCTGCACACTTTTCACAGAACAAAACAATCTTTTGCAACAGCAGAAACACCAACACACACACGTACACACACACAGTATCTTCAAAACAAGTAAATCCTTTTAGGTCAGAGTTGACTATTGTAAAAGGTTAGGGTTAGGGTTGGGCTTCTAGTCGAATAAGATGAGTAGGACCTAACCCTAACAACACATCACATTCAACAATCATTTGATTTTCTTTCAACAAAAACACTAATATTTTATTCTTTCCGTTGTGGGAATGAAGGGGGGGGCTTTCCTACCCTCTTATTCTGTCCATTTATCCCACTTCATCCCTGTACCTGCCTATGCTGGGTTTTATGATGCATAACCAGAACGCTTTTAGAGCGCAGCTCTTGAGAGTTCTCAGCGGGGAAAAGATTAGTTCCGTTTAGTTTTACAGTGGATTTCCTAGGACTATATTTTAACCTCTGGTGGAGGGGGTGGGGAGGAGCTTAAAGTGCACGCCTGTAGTAGTTAAAAGCAAAGTGTCTTGTGCAAGAGTGTGTTGACCCGACAGAGATGTATGCTTGATCTGAGCCTCACAAAGTTTTGCACCCTGAAGGCAACCAACCTGCCATAGCACTACCACACTACATAGTACTACCAACCTGCCATAGCACTACCACACTACATAGTACTGCCAACCTGCCATTGCACTACCACACTACATAGTACTACCAACCTGCCATAGCACTACCACACTACATAGTACTACCAACCTGCCATAGCACTACCACACTACATAGTACTACCAACCTGCCATAGCACTACCACACTACATAGTACTACCAACCAGCCATAGCACAACCAGAGGTGTGGCCAGGGCATCTACGGCACATGTTGTGGATATTATGTTGCTCAGCTTCCAAGCTGGAACAGCATAAACTAGTATGGAATGGGTTTATTGATAGAAGAGGTGAGACACACTCAGAAAAGACTTCCATTGACTGAAGGATGAGGAGAATCACCCCACACCTGCTGTCACACTGGCCATGACTCTGGACACTCATCTAACCTAGTATTAGTTTGCTGTAGCACTTATTTATTATAATACATTTTGTTTAGTTTAGAGGAGGAGGGCATCATATAAGCGTTTCACGCTTCTTACCTCCTCCTGCTCCTGTTTTACCCATTGTTTTTGTATTATGTTTTTATATCATATTTTGTGCAAACAAACAAAACAAACCTGTCACACTGGCCATGACCCTGGACCCTCATCTAACCTATTAGGGTTAGGGTTAGGGTTAGTGTTACACTGGCCATGTACAGAGAGACAGAGAGTACAGAGAGACAGTTCCCCTTCCTCATTGCTGACCCCCACCAGCATGCACAACAACCTCTCAGCAGCACTAAATCTGACATTGCTGGCCAGTGACTACATCACTCATATCTGATAGAGGACCACAAGTGTGTCAAATGGGCCAAGTATGACTCCAAAGCCATAATCATGCAAAACAATACAATGCTGTCTTATAGATCTTTCATTGACAGTTTTACATTTCATTCTGTTGGACTGGATACTCTAACCCTGCTTTACATTGATGGTCTGGCTGTGTTTTGAGACTCCAGTGTGTTCTGTCGGCCTACTGTAAAGAGAGCTTGAGGGGGGAAAACAGGTGTAACCCAAATAGCTATCCTCTTCTTTATTTTGCTGCAACGCCAAGAATTCAGAAATGCAGGCATGTGGATCACAGGTACCAGCTCCACAGAGAAACGTTGAAAGATTGTGAGTGTGTATGCGTGAGAGTGTGTATGAGTGTGTATGTGTAAATGTGTGTATATGACTGTGTGAGTGTGTTTCTGTGTGTATATGAGTGTGTGTGTATATGAGTGTGAGTGTGCGTGTGTCTCTAGGCAGGTACAAGAGAGGAAGAGACCCAGATGTGAACAATGTGGACTTTTTGCTGTTATGTCAGTACACTGAGATTGGTTTTAAAAGGGACAGCAGGTGTAAATTTGTCTCAGTCAGTTAGGGAAGAGACTGAACGCTTACTGTGTTTTAAAAAGACAGTATATTTAGATTTTTAAGCGACTGTAAAAAGTTAGTCCTTTCAGTCCGTCAATTTGACTTACAGAGATCATGATGACTGGTAATAACAGTAATGAAATAGGAGCAGGATTGGCAGTAGTATCATGTTACTTGATTGTATATTTATTACAATTATGCATCTATCTGATTATTATCATGAACAAACATGCTGTACACTTACAGGTAAGTCTGGAGTATCTCATTGCTTTAGTATTGAAGTTTCATCACAGGATTGCATGTAAATGACACCTCACAATCAGACGTTCTGGTGTCAGGTACATGGGGGGGCGCTGAATGATGCAGTGATAAATGTGTCAGGGGAGGCTTAGGAACGGGACTATGACACCAACAGCAAAGCATGGGGTCATAAATTACACAGGGTGGGCAGGAGAAGGCAGGAGGTGGGGAGGAGGGGGCGGGGAGGAGGGTCTGGAAGGGGGGCCGATGGAGGCGAGGAGGAAGGAGGTGGGGAGGGAGGAGGCAAGGAGGGGCTGAAGGAGGTGGACAAGAGGAGGCACAGGATGTGATGCAAAGTAAGCCTGTGTGATAAATCAGTATATACCACAATAGACACCTCATTGCATTAACAGGGCTGCCAACTCTCACGCATTGGCCGTGAGACACGCATTGCTTTACAACAAAATATTGGTTGGCCCCACCAAATCTCACTCCAAGGTTTTTGGAAAAGTTGGCAGCCTTGCATTAATGATGCTGTTAAGCAAGTTCCATGATTTGCTTGTGAAATAAGTTGCTGAAATTATGTGCAAAGCTCTAAAACTTTGTCTCGTAGAATTAGACCGTTGGACAGTATCTCACCTGTTTTTAGCTCAGGTTTTGTATAGGCAGGGCAAAACCCAACCAATCTATGTCACAGAGACCTATCTACGTCAGATCACAGACGGTTGCATTCTGTTACTCAGCTGGTACAATACAAAGACAAAGTAAAACACTCACATAAAGCATTCTCTAGAGACTGCAGGTAGGTCTGTTCGGATTCCTGCAATTGATTTAGCTAGTGTTGATCTTGTTGCGAAATTCGAGGGGGCGGAGCTTCAGCTCCTTCCGGCGACACGCCCCCCCATTCTCAAGCAGAGAAGATTGCTGATTTTCTCACGATTTCAAAGCCTGATTTAACATACTTGTCGGTGTGTTTTTTTTCATTCAAATTTGGAAGTGTAGTTAACAACACATTCTTCTGTGGTGTGATGAACTTAAACTCATTTTCAATTCCACTTTACAGGTCATGTCATACTCACGTCAATCGGCTATACTTCTGAAACAACCCACAGCCAGTCCCCAATGGAGTGATCAATTCAAAATAAGTGTTTAAATTCAAACTTTTATAAAATAGGTCATTAGAAGTTATCAAATATTATTGATAGCTCCCTTTTGACTGAAGTTAAACATTTAATCGTGATGTAAAATTGACAAAACATGGCACCATTCAAAGATTACAAGTGTTCTATATGTTTGATTATACTACTGAAATACAAACAACTATTTTCACATGGTGCTTTCATATTTCAGTAGGCTAATGTCTTTATTTTGTCATCGTTTGGCGGCTCCGGGAACATTTCTTTACAGTTTGTAGTTCCTATTGGTCCCACATGATGTCAGTGTTGAGCTTCATTTAGACACCTAGTTCACAACAGGCATCGTCTGCTCTGGAGTTTGTAATAGCCTACGGCAATACTTTTTATTGTTTAAACTCACTATACAAATGTTCATATAATTTCTTTTAAATGTCATGTAAAGCTACTAATGTGATATACTAATATTGGCTTTTTAGACGTTTTAAATGAAATTCGCGATAATACGTTGATGTTTACTTCTATTAATCATAAACAAGTATTTGGTGTGTCATATTCAGCCTAAGACAGCCGGGTTAAGGATGAGATACGTATTGTGACTCAGAACAAAGGTCCACTGCGCATGGGTTCTTGTGCTAAGCCATCACAGCCTTATGGAAATGATGTTGTGGTGGGGTCATCCCTTTTAAAATGGTCCATCATGCAGCCAGCGTCCGTCACTCCGTTCAAAGTATGCCAATAAATAATTGTTTTCTATGTAAATATAGCCTAATAATTTATGAAAAAGACAGCTGTGTGTGGAAAATAGAATATGTAGGTTACCAAAGCGAATACAAGCAATGTTTCATCAGATAAAAAAAATTGTCAGTCGAATGTTTTCCCTAACCCTAACGAAAAAACGTGTTAGGCATGAAATACATTAATTCACCATGTAGCATTTCAAAATGTATTATACTTAAAAAATGTAGGGCCTGTTGCTATTTGAACATATTATTCATAGGCTATTATACATTTAAGGGGCCTATATTAGGAATATATAGCCTATTAAGCTGCTGAAAACAGTTTGGCTTAGGGAATAACGTTTTCTTTTTAGAAGTAGGCCTAATACTTGCAGTCTCAGAATTGTTGTCATTTTTTTTTATATACGTGATTTTGAATTATTATTGTTAGTTTTATAGGCTTATTATTATTATCATCAAATAGGGTTTTCGTGGAATAGGCCTGCTAAACGCAGTTTTACTAGTCAAGGTCAAATCCGTTTTTTTCGGTCCTACCCTCATTTACCGAAAGAAATGTAAATCAGCATTATGTGTTGTGTGAAAAAGACTGTTGTAGACAAACATGTATTGTATATTTAAAATGTATCTTCCTAATTAACCACAGTAGAACTATTGTGCTATGTGTAACTGTATGGCAACACTCATGAAGGTGGATGTTGTGGATAAAAACAAGTCTCACAAATACAGCTGAAAATAAAGCTATTTTATTGTCAAAGCATTCACCATGATTAGATAAACTATCAAGTAGTAAATTTCAGCAAAAGGAAGTAACACTGAAACTATTTCCCACTGACACAAAATATTACACTTTGTATTTAAAACAAAACGGGTATTTACATTGAACTGTATAGACTGCATCTTAAATCAATATCTATTTAATATTACATGCACTCTGAAGTATAGACATAATATTCCAATTTATGTCGATATTTAACCTTTCATTGCGGACATGAAAAAACAATGTAATGTAAACCATGAAGTGCAACTATTTTTAATCATTTTCTATATCTGTATTAATATAATATAAAATACAACTTACTGTACATTTACACATATTCATAGCTTCCCTTTATGTCCCAATTTAAGTGCTTCATATGATAAATAGATTCATTTTAAAAGGTAAAATGCATTTTCATACACTCAAAACACTCAATCAAGAAAAATAACAGACAAAAGAAAAAAAGCATTGTTCTTGTTGTTGAAAGTGAAAACAAGTGCACAGGTTTAAGAGGTGATCTCCACTCTGTTAAAGTCAGTAAATCCAAGTGAGACGAGAAGTTATTTTCTCTGTCTCCAGCTCTGCAGGTCAGTTATGGGAGGTCATGTGACGTGACAGGTGATGTCTCTCCCGGAAAGACTCGTTACAAATGGGGCACTTGAGTTTCTCCTCCCGCCGGCGTTTGACTAGTGGCTCCATAGCATACTCCTTCTTGTGGTGGGACCTCATGTGGTAGACCAGGTCTGAGGTCATGCGGAAGGAGGCGTTGCACTTGGCGCACCAGTTCTGTGCCGGCAGGCAGAGCGAGGTGAACGAGGGCGGCAGCAGGGTGAGAGTGGACGGCATCTGCATCTGGATTGGACCCGAGCTTTTGGGCCAGAAGGCGGTGTAAAGGAAGGGGCTCTGCTTGGCCATGCCACCTGGTACCGGGCAGTTGGCTCCCAGCTCTGCACTCTGAAGTTTGGCAGCCAGGTGGTCAGCCTGGTACAGTCTGCTGGAGGAGATGGTGTCACCCACCGTGGGGTGGCAGTCTAGCAGCTTGGGGGGCATCCCGAGGGCCGAGGGAAGTTGGGAGAAGGACGACCGTGACGGCTGGCTGAAGGCGCTCTTCCGCTGTTCACCTTGTTGGCCGACGGAGGTGAAGGCGCTGCCCATGGACGACGACTCGATGCGTGATTGAGGAGGCTGGGTTTCTGACAGAACCTGCCTGATGTTCAGGTGCTTCTCCAGGGGACTGTTGCTGGGACGGCTCCCTTCCTTGTTCTCTGCATTGGAGCTCTGCAGGTTTTTGGTGCTGTTGTGTTGCTTCAGACTCTGCGGTGACTTCTTAACTTCAGTAAAGGCGCTTCGCTTTGCCTCGCTCGACTCTGTGGACCCTGGTGGACGCTTCTCCTCCAGACCGTAGGCCCCTCTGTAGTTCTGCGCTGAACTGGCAAGCTCCTCCTTTGACTTGGACTGAGGCATGCTGGGGGCTCGGGGACCCTCCCTCTCCTCGGTCTCCGAGAACGTCCTCTTCCCTGAGCTCTCGCTGCGGATCTCAGCCTCTTTGTCACTTGGTGGGCTTGTCCTGCTGTTCTCCAGGTCCCGAGCCAGGTTGTGAAAGTCTGTGGAGGGTTTGCTATTGTCCTGGGGGCTGGGGAAGCCCTCGGCCCGGCCTAGTTTGGGGCTGGCCCTGGCTGGGGTTATGTTGGAGCGCTCACTGACATTGTCCTTACCAGACTCCTCATCCGGGCCAGCCATGCTCTGTAGTCTCTTCGTACAACGGAACCTAAGGTGGGCCAGGAAGGGGAATTCAAACTGGAAACGTTGGTTGCAGTCAGGACAGGAATGGGAGGACGTACCTGGAAAACAAAAGGAACATTCTGATCAGTGAGACAAGAGAACTGACTGTGTAGTGGGGATAAAACCCAGAAAGATAAACTATATTATTATTTATTGTAATAGCTTTTAGAATAATTACATAATTATGGGCTAATATAACAACAATAATACTTTTAGTTTTTAAGTTTAAATCATGTTTATTTTAAAGTCCATGCTTGAAACATCAAAACAGGGTGGTCCTTGCTGTGATCATTTGTTTTCAAATCTGTTCAAAAAATATATGTATTGGGCCTACATATCTGAACATGTTAAACACTATAAATTCCCAGCAGTCATCTTAACTTGTAATTTTGGTTAAAACAATTATATACTGTCACATTTTCACCAACAATTAAAGAAAGTCAACAGTGGGTCTTATCAATACTTGTAAAAACATTAGGATAGCAGCAAATTCGATCAAGAGAAGTCAGAATTCCCACTGCT
>NW_025814016.1:0-23411 GCF_021917145.1 Hypomesus transpacificus
ACTTTAAACTGAAGCCTTGATTGATTTCAATATTCTTCAGTGCTTGTCTGTGAGGCAGTGTGATCTGTGTCTTCTCTGTATTATACCACTGTTTACAATCTCCTTTGCATTTTACACTGCCTGTAGTAAATATACCTGAATTTCGTGCAAAGTTTGCACTGAGTCCCAACTAAATCTGTCTTTGGATTGTAGCGTTCTGTACCCTAACAATGGCATTGGCTTGTCCTTATAACAGAGTAAGTGCTACTTGTTGGGGTAGTCTTCTGTGACTTTTTCATCTGATATTCATACACATTGTGTTTGTCATTTGCTTCTAAATTCTAATATTACATTACTTTAAACTGAAGCCTTGATTGATTTCAATGTTCTTCAGTGCTTGTCTGGGAGGCAGTGTGATCTGTCTGTCCCTTTTCTGTATTATACCAGTGTTAACAATCTCCTTTGCATTTTACACTGCCTGTAGTAAATATACCTGTATTTGGTGCAATGTTTGCACTGAGTCCCAACTAGATCTGTTTTTGGATTGTTGCGATCGGTACCCTAACAATGGCATTGGCTTGTCCTTATAACAGAGTAAGTGCTACTTGTTGGGGTAGTCTTCTGTGACTTTTTCATCTGATATTCATACACATTGTGTTTGTTATTTGCTTCTAAATTCCAATATTACATGACTTTAAACTGAAGCCTTGATTGATTTCAATGTTCTTCAGTGCTTGTCTGTGAGGCAGTGTGATCTGTCTGTTCCTTCTCTCTATTATACCAGTGTTAACAATCTCCTTTGCATTTTACACTGCCTGTAGTAAATATACCTGCATTTGGTGCAATGTTTGCACTGAATCCCAACTAAATCTGTCTTTGGATTGTTGCAATCGGTACCCTAGCAATGGCATTGGCTTGTCCTTATAACAGAGTAAGTGCTACTTGTTGGGGTAGTCTTCTGTGACTTTTTCATCTGATATTCATACACATTGTGTTTGTCATTTGCTTCTAAATTGAAATATTACATGACTTTAAACTGAAGCCTTGATTGATTTCAATATTCTTCAGTGCTTGTCTGTGAGGCAGTGTGATCTGTGTCTTCTCTGTATTATACCACTGTTTACAATCTCCTTTGCATTTTACACTGCCTGTAGTAAATATACCTGAATTTCGTGCAAAGTTTGCACTGAGTCCCAACTAGATCTGTTTTTGGATTGTTGCGATCGGTACCCTAACAATGGCATTGGCTTGTCCTTATAACAGAGTAAGTGCTACTTGTTGGGGTAGTCTTCTGTGACTTTTTCATCTGATATTCATACACATTGTGTTTGTTATTTGCTTCTAAATTCCAATATTACATGACTTTAAACTGAAGCCTTGATTGATTTCAATGTTCTTCAGTGCTTGTCTGTGAGGCAGTGTGATCTGTCTGTTCCTTCTCTCTATTATACCAGTGTTAACAATCTCCTTTGCATTTTACACTGCCTGTAGTAAATATACCTGCATTTGGTGCAATGTTTGCACTGAGTCCCAACTAGATCTGTCTTTGGATTGCTGCGATCGGTACCCTAACAATGGCATTGGCTTGTCCTTATAACAGAGTAAGTGCTACTTGTTGGGGTAGTCTTCTGTGACTTTTTCATCTGATATTCATACACATTGTGTTTGTCATTTGCTTCTAAATTCCAATATTACATGACTTTAAACTGAAGCCTTGATTGATTTCAATGTTCTTCAGTGCTTGTCTGGGAGGCAGTGTGATCTGTGTCTGTTCCTTCTCTGTATTATACCAGTGTTAACAATCTCCTTTGCATTTTACACTGCCTGTAGTAAATATACCTGCATTTGGTGCAATGTTTGCACTGAATCCCAACTAAATCTGTCTTTGGATTGTTGCGATCGGTACCCTAACAATGGCATTGGCTTGTCCTTATAACAGAGTAAGTGCTACTTGTTGGGAGTCTTCTGTGACTTTTTCATCTGATATTCATACACATTGTGTTTGTCATTTGCTTCTAAATTCCAATATTACATGACTTTAAACTGAAGCCTTGGTTGATTTCAATGTTCTTCAGTGCTTGTCTGTGAGGCAGTGTGATCTGTCTGTTCCTTCTCTCTATTATACCAGTGTTAACAATCTCCTTTGCATTTTACACTGCCTGTAGAAAATATACCTGTATTTGGTGCAATGTTTGCATTGAGTCCCAAATAGATCTGTCTTTGGATTGTTGCGATCGGTACCCTAACAATGGCATTGGCTTGTCCTTATAACAGAGTAAGTGCTACTTGTTGGGGTAGTCTTCTGTGACTTTTTCATCTGATATTCATACACATTGTGTTTGTCATTTGCTTCTAAATTCCAATATTACATGACTTTAAACTGAAGCCTTGATTGATTTCAATGTTCTTCAGTGCTTGTCTGTGAGGCAGTGTGATCTGTCTGTTCCTTCTCTCTATTATACCAGTGTTAACAATCTCCTTTGCATTTTACACTGCCTGTAGAAAATATACCTGTATTTGGTGCAATGTTTGCACTGAGTCCCAAATAGATCTGTCTTTGGATTGTTGCGATCGGTACCCTAACAATGGCATTGGCTTGTCCTTATAACAGAGTAAGTGCTACTTGTTGGGGTAGTCTTCTGTGACTTTTTCATCTGATATTCATACACATTGTGTTTGTCATTTGCTTCTAAATTCCAATATTACATGACTTTAAACTGAAGCCTTGATTGATTTCAATGTTCTTCAGTGCTTGTCTGTGAGGCAGTGTGATCTGTGTCTGTTCTTTCTCCATAATTTACTCTGGTCAATTTCATCCGTATCAAGTTCATTGAGAATGATCCTTCAACTTGAGTGACTCTCTTTCCTCCAATCACAGAAAGTGCTATTAAGTTGGGGTATTATTCTTCAACGGATGGCAACTATTTAGTTATGACTGTGGGAATGATCAGTTTGGTTCCCCTTACAAGATCATTTCCTGATGTTCTTTTTCTGAAGTTAATTGAACTGCTAGAGTATCAAGTAATTGGGAACCACACATTGCCTGCATGCTCTATTAAGTTTGAATGTATATACAGTAGGTTACAATAGTTGTCTAGAA
Source organism: Hypomesus transpacificus (assembly GCF_021917145.1). Lineage (NCBI taxonomy): Eukaryota > Metazoa > Chordata > Actinopteri > Osmeriformes > Osmeridae > Hypomesus > Hypomesus transpacificus. The sequence goes on from NW_025814016.1 coordinate 3,080, forward strand.
ACTCTATATAGAATGAGTGCTGTATGAAGTTTGCTCTTCTGTAACTGCTGTTTTTGCATTAGAAAAGACTCAAGTCTAGTAGATCATTCAAATAATTGGGCCTTTAAGGCAGAGATCCAAAGCTCCTCTCAATTCTAATGTTTTGAATGTGTGAAACACTTTATCTGATTAAAATGACGGACCTTAGGTAAAGGCAGTGCACCCGCTTAAGTACCTGAGTCGTTCACAGCATAGCATTTCCCGATGTGGGAGTGGTTGTGGTTGCTAAACATGAACCAATCTTAAGTTCTTCCTAGAAATTGAAGGGAGCTCCTCATTCTAAGAATTACTCAGGAACATGTCTCTAGAAGAAGATGGACTTCATGGAATAAACAGTGAGTGATAATTTGGTGGGCAGGTCATGTACAGGTATTTTCAATATGTTTGGATTGGTACCCTAACAATGGCATTGGCTTGTCCTTATAACAGAGTAAATGCTACTTGTTGGGGTAGTCTTCTGTGACTTTTTCATCTGATATTCATACACATTGTGTTTGTCATTTGCTTCTAAATTCCAATATTACATGACTTTAAACTGAAGCCTTGATTGATTTCAATGTTCTTCAGTGCTTGTCTGTGAGGCAGTGTGATCTGTCTGTTCCTTCTCTGTATCATACCAGTGTTAACAATCTCCTTTGCATTTTACACTCCCTGTAGTAAATATACCTGTATTTGGTGCAATGTTTGCACTGAGTCCCAACTAGATCTGTCTTTGGATTGTTGCGATCGGAACCCTAACAATGGCATTGGCTTATCCTTATAACAGAGTAAGTGCTACTTGTTGGGAGTCTTCTGTGACTTTTTCATCTGATATTCATACATATTGTGTTTGTCATTTGCTTCTAAATTCCAATATTACATGACTTTAAACTGAAGCCTTGATTGATTTCAATGTTCTTCAGTGCTTGTCTGTGAGGCAGTGTGATCTGTCTGTTCCTTCTCTGTATCATACCAGTGTTAACAATCTCCTTTGCATTTTACACTGCCTGTAGTAAATATACCTGTATTTGGTGCAATGTTTGCACTGAGTCCCAACTAGATCTGTCTTTGGATTGTTGCGATTGGTACCCTAACAATGGCATTGGCTTGTCCTTATAACAGAGTAAGTGCTACTTGTTGGGGTAGTCTTCTGTGACTTTTTCATCTGATATTCATACATATTGTGTTTGTCATTTGCTTCTAAATTCCAATATTACATGACTTTAAACTGAAGCCTTGATTGATTTCAATGTTCTTCAGTGCTTGTCTGTGAGGCAGTGTGATCTGTCTGTTCCTTCTCTGTATCATACCAGTGTTAACAATCTCCTTTGCATTTTACACTGCCTGTAGTAAATATACCTGTATTTGGTGCAATGTTTGCACTGAGTCCCAACTAGATCTGTCTTTGGATTGTTGCGATTGGTACCCTAACAATGGCATTGGCTTGTCCTTATAACAGAGTAAGTGCTACTTGTTGGGGTAGTCTTCTGTGACTTTTTCATCTGATATTCATACACATTGTGTTTGTCATTTGCTTCTAAATTCTAATATTACATGACTTTAAACTGAAGCCTTGATTGATTTCAATGTTCTTCAGTGCTTGTCTGGGAGGCAGTGTGATCTGTCTGTCCCTTCTCTGTATTATACCAGTGTTAACAATCTCCTTTGCATTTTACACTGCCTGTAGTAAATATACCTGTATTTGGTGCAATGTTTGCACTGAGTCCCAACTAGATCTGTCTTTGGATTGTAGCGATCTGTACCCTAACAATGGCATTGGCTTGTCCTTATAACAGAGTAAGTGCTACTTGTTGGGGTAGTCTTCTGTGACTTTTTCATCTTATATTCATACACATTGTGTTTGTCATTTGCTTCTAAATTCCAATATTACATGACTTTAAACTGAAGCCTTGATTGATTTCAATGTTCTTCAGTGCTTGTCTGGGAGGCAGTGTGATCTGTCTGTTCCTTCTCTGTATTATACCAGTGTTAACAATCTCCTTTGCATTTTACACTGCCTGTAGTAAATATACCTGTATTTGGTGCAATGTTTGCACTGAGTCCCAACTAGATCTGTCTTTTGATTGTTGCGATCGGTACCCTGACAATGGCATTGGCTTGTCCTTATAACAGAGTAAGTGCTACTTGTTGGGGTAGTCTTCTGTGACTTTTTCATCTGATATTCATACACATTGTGTTTGTCATTTGCTTCTAAATTCCAATATTACATGACTTTAAACTGAAGCCTTGATTGATTTCAATATTTTCAGTGCTTGTCTGGGAGGCAGTGTGATCTGTCTGTTCCTTCTCTGTATTATACCAGTGTTAACAATCTCCTTTGCATTTTACACTGCCTGTAGTAAATATACCTGTATTTGGTGCAATGTTTGCACTGAGTCCCAACTAGATCTGTCTTTGGATTGTTGCGATCGGTACCCTGACAATGGCATTGGCTTGTCCTTATAACAGAGTAAGTGCTACTTGTTGGGGTAGTCTTCTGTGACTTTTTCATCTGATATTCATACACATTGTGTTTGTCATTTGCTTCTAAATTCCAATATTACATGACTTTAAACTGAAGCCTTGATTGATTTCAATGTTCTTCAGTGCTTGTCTGTGAGGCAGTGTGATCTGTGTCTGTTCTTTCTCCATATATTACTCTGGTCAATTTCATCTGTATCAAGTTCATTGAGAATGATCCTTCAACTTGAGTGACTCTCTTTCCTCCAATCACAGAAAGTGCTATTAAGTTGGGGTATTATTCCTCAATGGATGGCAACTATTTAGTTATGACTGTGGGAATGATCAGATTGGTTCCCCTTACAAGATCATTTCCTGATGTTCTTTTTCTGAAGTTAATTGAACTGCTAGAGTATCAAGTTATTGGGAACCACACATTGCCTGCATGCTCTATTAAGTTTGAATATATATACAGTAGGTTACAATAGTTGTCTAGAAACTCTATATAGAATGAGTGCTGTATGAAGTTTGCTCTTCTGTAACTGCTGTTTTTGCATTAGAAAAGACTCAAGTCTAGTAGATCATTCAAATAATTGGGCCTTTAAGGCAGAGATCCAAAGCTCCTCTCAATTCTAATGTTTTGAATGTGTGAAATACTTTCTCTGATTAAAATGACGGACCTTAGGTAAAGGCAGTGCACCGGCTTAAGTACCTGAGTCGTTCACAGCATAGCATTTACCGATGTGGGAGTGGTTGTGGTTGCTAAACATGAACCAATCTTAAGTTCTTCCTAGAAATTGAAGGGAGCTCCTCATTCTAAGAATTACTCAGGAACATGTCTATAGAAGAAGATGGACTTCATGGAATAAACAGTAAGTGATAATTTGGTGGGCAGGTCATGTACAGGTATTTTCAATATGTTTGGATTGGTACCCTAACAATGGCATTGGCTTGTCCTTATAACAGAGTAAGTGCTACTTGTTGGGGTAGTCTTCTGTGACTTTTTCATCTGATATTCATACACATTGTGTTTGTCATTTGCTTCTAAATTCTAATATTACATGACTTTAAACTGAAGCCTTGATTGATTTCAATGTTCTTCAGTGCTTGTCTGTGAGACAGTGTGATCTGTGTCTGTTCCTTCTCTGTATTATACCAGTGTTAACAATCTCCTTTGCATTTTACACTGCCGTAGTAAATATACCTGCATTTGGTGCAATGTTTGCACTGAATCCCAACTAAATCTGTCTTTGGATTGTTGCGATCGGTACCCTAGCAATGGCATTGGCTTGTCCTTATAACAGAGTAAGTGCTACTTGTTGGGGTAGTCTTCTGTGACTTTTTCATCTGATATTCATACACATTGTGTTTGTCATTTGCTTCTAAATTCTAATTTTACATGACTTTAAACTGAAGCCTTGATTGATTTCAATGTTCTTCAGTGCTTGTCTGGGAGGCAGTGTGATCTGTCTGTCCCTTCTCTGTATTATACCAGTGTTAACAATCTCCTTTGCATTTTACACTGCCTGTAGTAAATATACCTGTATTTGGTGCAATGTTTGCACTGAGTCCCAACTAGATCTGTCTTTGGATTGTAGCGATCTGTACCCTAACAATGGCATTGGCTTGTCCTTATTACAGAGTAAGTGCTACTTGTTGGGGTAGTCTTCTGTGACTTTTTCATCTGATATTCATACACATTGTGTTTGTCATTTGCTTCTAAATTCCAATATTACATGACTTTAAACTGAAGCCTTGATTGATTTCAATGTTCTTCAGTGCTTGTCTGTGAGGCAGTGTGATCTGTCTGTCCCTTCTCTGTATTATACCAGTGTTAACAATCTCCTTTGCATTTTACACTGCCTGTAGTAAATATACCTGTATTTGGTGCAATGTTTGCACTGAGTCCCAACTAGATCTGTCTTTGGATTGTAGCGATCTGTACCCTAACAATGGCATTGGCTTGTCCTTATAACAGAGTAAGTGCTACTTGTTGGGGTAGTCTTCTGTGACTTTTTCATCTGATATTCATACATATTGTGTTTGTCATTTGCTTCTAAATTCCAATATTACATGACTTTAAACTGAAGCCTTGATTGATTTAAATGTTCTTCAGTGCTTGTCTTTGAGGCAGTGTGATCTGTGTCTGTTCCTTCTCTGTATTATACCAGTGTTAACAATCTCCTTTGCATTTTACACTGCCTGTAGTAAATATACCTGTATTTGGTGCAATGTTTGCACTGAGTCCCAACTAGATCTGTCTTTGGATTGTTGCGATCGGTACCCTGACAATGGCATTGGCTTGTCCTTATAACAGAGTAAGTGCTACTTGTTGGGGTAGTCTTCTGTGACTTTTTCATCTGATATTCATACACATTGTGTTTGTCATTTGCTTCTAAATTCCAATATTACATGACTTTAAACTGAAGCCTTGATTGATTTCAATGTTCTTCAGTGCTTGTCTGTGAGACAGTGTGATCTGTGTCTGTTCCTTCTCTGTATTATACCAGTGTTAACAATCTCCTTTGCATTTTACACTGCCTGTAGTAAATATACCTGCATTTGGTGCAATGTTTGCACTGAATCCCAACTAAATCTGTCTTTGGATTGTTGCGATCGGTACCCTAGCAATGGCATTGGCTTGTCCTTATAACAGAGTAAGTGCTACTTGTTGGGGTAGTCTTCTGTGACTTTTTCATCTGATATTCATACACATTGTGTTTGTCATTTGCTTCTAAATTCTAATTTTACATGACTTTAAACTGAAGCCTTGATTGATTTCAATGTTCTTCAGTGCTTGTCTGGGAGGCAGTGTGATCTGTCTGTCCCTTCTCTGTATTATACCAGTGTTAACAATCTCCTTTGCATTTTACACTGCCTGTAGTAAATATACCTGTATTTGGTGCAATGTTTGCACTGAGTCCCAACTAGATCTGTCTTTGGATTGTAGCGATCTGTACCCTAACAATGGCATTGGCTTGTCCTTATAACAGAGTAAGTCCTACTTGTTGGGGTAGTCTTCTGTGACTTTTTCATCTGATATTCATACACATTGTGTTTGTCATTTGCTTCTAAATTCCAATATTACATGACTTTAAACTGAAGCCTTGATTGATTTCAATGTTCTTCAGTGCTTGTCTGGGAGGCAGTGTGATCTGTCTGTTCCTTCTCTGTATTATACCAGTGTTAACAATCTCCTTTGCATTTTACACTGCCTGTAGTAAATATACCTGTATTTGGTGCAATGTTTGCACTGAGTCCCAACTAGTTCTGTCTTTGGATTGTTGCGATCGGTACCCTAACAATGGCATTGGCTTGTCCTTATAACAGAGTAAGTGCTACTTGTTGGGGTAGTCTTCTGTGACTTTTTCATCTGATATTCATACACATTGTGTTTGTCATTTGCTTCTAAATTCCAATATTACATGACTTTAAACTGAAGCCTTGATTGATTTCAATGTTCTTCAGTGCTTGTCTGTGAGGCAGTGTGATCTGTGTCTGTTCTTTCTCCATATATTACTCTGGTCAATTTCATCCGTATCAAGTTCATTGAGAATGATCCTTCAACTTGAGTGACTCTCTTTCCTCCAATCACAGAAAGTGCTATTAAGTTGGGGTATTATTCTTCAACGGATGGCAACTATTTAGTTATGACTGTGGGAATGATCAGATTGGTTCCCCTTACAAGATCATTTCCTGATGTTCTTTTTCTGAAGTTAATTGAACTGCTAGAGTATCAAGTTATTGGGAACCACACATTGCCTGCATGCTCTATTAAGTTTGAATGTATATACAGTAGGTTACAATAGTTGTCTAGAAACTCTATATAGAATGAGTGCTGTATGAAGTTTGCTCTTCTGTAACTGCTGTTTTTGCATTAGAAAAGACTCAAGTCTAGTAGATCATTCAAATAATTGGGCCTTTAAGGCAGAGATCCAAAGCTCCTCTCAATTCTAATGTTTTGAATGTGTGAAATACTTTCTCTGATTAAAATGACGGACCTTAGGTAAAGGCAGTGCACCCGCTTAAGTACCTGAGTCGTTCACAGCATAGCATTTACCGATGTGGGAGTGGTTGTGGTTGCTAAACATGAACCAATCTTAAGTTCTTCCTAGAAATTGAAGGGAGCTCCTCATTCTAAGAATTACTCAGGAACATGTCTATAGAAGAAGATGGACTTCATGGAATAAACAGTAAGTGATAATTTGGTGGGCAGGTCATGTACAGGTATTTTCAATATGTTTGGATTGGTACCCTAACAATGGCATTGGCTTGTCCTTATAACAGAGTAAGTGCTACTTGTTGGGGTAGTCTTCTGTGACTTTTTCATCTGATATTCATACACATTGTGTTTGTCATTTGCTTCTAAATTCTAATATTACATGACTTTAAACTGAAGCCTTGATTGATTTCAATGTTCTTCAGTGCTTGTCTGGGAGGCAGTGTGATCTGTCTGTCCCTTCTCTGTATTATACCAGTGTTAACAATCTCCTTTGCATTTTACACTGCCTGTAGTAAATATACCTGTATTTGGTGCAATGTTTGCACTGAGTCCCAACTAGATCTGTCTTTGGATTGTAGCGATCTGTACCCTAACAATGGCATTGGCTTGTCCTTATAACAGAGTAAGTGCTACTTGTTGGGGTAGTCTTCTGTGACTTTTTCATCTGATATTCATACACATTGTGTTTGTCATTTGCTTCTAAATTCCAATATTACATGACTTTAAACTGAAGCCTTGATTGATTTCAATGTTCTTCAGTGCTTGTCTGGGAGGCAGTGTGATCTGTCTGTTCCTTCTCTGTATTATACCAGTGTTAACAATCTCCTTTGCATTTTACACTGCCTGTAGTAAATATACCTGTATTTGGTGCAATGTTTGCACTGAGTCCCAACTAGATCTGTCTTTGGATTGTTGCGATCGGTACCCTGACAATGGCATTGGCTTGTCCTTATAACAGAGTAAGTGCTACTTGTTGGGGTAGTCTTCTGTGACTTTTTCATCTGATATTCATACACATTGTGTTTGTCATTTGCTTCTAAATTCCAATATTACATGACTTTAAACTGAAGCCTTGATTGATTTCAATATTTTCAGTGCTTGTCTGGGAGGCAGTGTGATCTGTGTCTGTTCTTTCTCCATATATTACTCTGGTCAATTTCATCCGTATCAAGTTCATTGAGAATGATCCTTCAACTTGAGTGACTCTCTTTCCTCCAATCACAGAAAGTGCTATTAAGTTGGGGTATTATTCTTCAACGGATGGCAACTATTTAGTTATGACTGTGGGAATGATCAGATTGGTTCCCCTTACAAGATCATTTCCTGATGTTCTTTTTCTGAAGTTAATTGAACTGCTAGAGTATCAAGTTATTGGGAACCACACATTGCCTGCATGCTCTATTAAGTTTGAATATATATACAGTAGGTTACAATAGTTGTCTAGAAACTCTATATAGAATGAGTGCTGTATGAAGTTTGCTCTTCTGTAACTGCTGTTTTTGCATTAGAAAAGACTCAAGTCTAGTAGATCATTCAAATAATTGGGCCTTTAAGGCAGAGATCCAAAGCTCCTCTCAATTCTAATGTTTTGAATGTGTGAAATACTTTCTCTGATTAAAATGACGGACCTTAGGTAAAGGCAGTGCACCCGCTTAAGTACCTGAGTCGTTCACAGCATAGCATTTACCGATGTGGGAGTGGTTGTGGTTGCTAAACATGAACCAATCTTAAGTTTTTCCTAGAAATTGAAGGGAGCTCCTCATTCTAAGAATTACTCAGGAACATGTCTATAGAAGAAGATGGACTTCATGGAATAAACAGTAAGTGATAATTTGGTGGGCAGGTCATGTACAGGTATTTTCAATATGTTTGGATTGGTACCCTAACAATGGCATTGGCTTGTCCTTATAACAGAGTAAGTGCTACTTGTTGGGGTAGTCTTCTGTGACTTTTTCATCTGATATTCATACACATTGTGTTTGTCATTTGCTTCTAAATTCTAATATTACATGACTTTAAACTGAAGCCTTGATTGATTTCAATGTTCTTCAGTGCTTGTCTGGGAGGCAGTGTGATCTGTCTGTCCCTTCTCTGTATTATACCAGTGTTAACAATCTCCTTTGCATTTTACACTGCCTGTAGTAAATATACCTGTATTTGGTGCAATGTTTGCACTGAGTCCCAACTAGATCTGTCTTTGGATTGTAGCGATCTGTACCCTAACAATGGCATTGGCTTGTCCTTATAACAGAGTAAGTGCTACTTGTTGGGGTAGTCTTCTGTGACTTTTTCATCTGATATTCATACACATTGTGTTTGTCATTTGCTTCTAAATTCCAATATTACATGACTTTAAACTGAAGCCTTGATTGATTTCAATGTTCTTCAGTGCTTGTCTGGGAGGCAGTGTGATCTGTCTGTTCCTTCTCTGTATTATACCAGTGTTAACAATCTCCTTTGCATTTTACACTGCCTGTAGTAAATATACCTGTATTTGGTGCAATGTTTGCACTGAGTCCCAACTAGATCTGTCTTTGGATTGTTGCGATCGGTACCCTGACAATGGCATTGGCTTGTCCTTATAACAGAGTAAGTGCTAATTGTTGGGGTAGTCTTCTGTGACTTTTTCATCTGATATTCATACACATTGTGTTTGTCATTTGCTTCTAAATTCCAATATTACATGACTTTAAACTGAAGCCTTGATTGATTTCAATGTTCTTCAGTGCTTGTCTGTGAGGCAGTGTGATCTGTCTCTTCCTTCTCTGTATCATACCAGTGTTAACAATCTCCTTTGCATTTTACACTGCCTGTAGTAAATATACCTGTATTTGGTGCAATGTTTGCACTGAGTCCCAACTAGTTCTGTCTTTGGATTGTTGCGATCGGTACCCTAACAATGGCATTGGCTTGTCCTTATAACAGAGTAAGTGCTACTTGTTGGGGTAGTCTTCTGTGACTTTTTCATCTGATATTCATACACGTTGTGTTTGTCATTTGCTTCTAAATTCCAATATTACATGACTTTAAACTGAAGCCTTGATTGATTTCAATGTTCTTCAGTGCTTGTCTGTGAGGCAGTGTGATCTGTCTGTTCCTTCTCTGTATTATACCAGTGTTAACAATCTCCTTTGCATTTTACACTGCCTGTAGTAAATATACCTGTATTTGGTGCAATGTTTGCACTGAGTCCCAACTAGATCTGTCTTTGGATTGTTGCGATCGGTACCCTGACAATGGCATTGGCTTGTCCTTATAACAGAGTAAGTGCTACTTGTTGGGGTAGTCTTCTGTGACTTTTTCATCTGATATTCATACACATTGTGTTTGTCATTTGCTTCTAAATTCCAATATTACATGACTTTAAACTGAAGCCTTGATTGATTTCAATATTTTCAGTGCTTGTCTGGGAGGCAGTGTGATCTGTGTCTGTTCTTTCTCCATATATTACTCTGGTCAATTTCATCCGTATCAAGTTCATTGAGAATGATCCTTCAACTTGAGTGACTCTCTTTCCTCCAATCACAGAAAGTGCTATTAAGTTGGGGTATTATTCTTCAACGGATGGCAACTATTTAGTTATGACTGTGGGAATGATCAGATTGGTTCCCCTTACAAGATCATTTCCTGATGTTCTTTTTCTGAAGTTAATTGAACTGCTAGAGTATCAAGTTATTGGGAACCACACATTGCCTGCATGCTCTATTAAGTTTGAATATATATACAGTAGGTTACAATAGTTGTCTAGAAACTCTATATAGAATGAGTGCTGTATGAAGTTTGCTCTTCTGTAACTGCTGTTTTTGCATTAGAAAAGACTCAAGTCTAGTAGATCATTCAAATAATTGGGCCTTTAAGGCAGAGATCCAAAGCTCCTCTCAATTCTAATGTTTTGAATGTGTGAAATACTTTCTCTGATTAAAATGACGGACCTTAGGTAAAGGCAGTGCACCCGCTTAAGTACCTGAGTCGTTCACAGCATAGCATTTACCGATGTGGGAGTGGTTGTGGTTGCTAAACATGAACCAATCTTAAGTTCTTCCTAGAAATTGAAGGGAGCTCCTCATTCTAAGAATTACTCAGGAACATGTCTCTAGAAGAAGATGGACTTCATGGAATAAACAGTAAGTGATAATTTGGTGGGCAGGTCATGTACAGGTATTTTCAATTTGTTTGGATTGGTACCCTAACAATGGCATTGGCTTGTCCTTATAACAGAGTAAGTGCTACTTGTTGGGGTAGTCTTCTGTGACTTTTTCATCTGATATTCATACACATTGTGTTTGTCATTTGCTTCTAAATTCTAATATTACATGACTTTAAACTGGAGCCTTGATTGATTTCAATGTTCTTCAGTGCTTGTCTGTGAGGCAGTGTGATCTGTCTCTTCCTTCTCTGTATCATACCAGTGTTAACAATCTCCTTTGCATTTTACACTGCCTGTAGTAAATATACCTGAATTTCGTGCAAAGTTTGCACTGAGTCCCAACTAAATCTGTCTTTGGATTGTAGCGTTCGGTACCCTAACAATGGCATTGGCTTGTCCTTATAACAGAGTAAGTGCTACTTGTTGGGGTAGTCTTCTGTGACTTTTTCATCTGATATTCATACACATTGTGTTTGTCATTTGCTTCTAAATTCTAATTTTACATGACTTTAAACTGAAGCCTTGATTGATTTCAATGTTCTTCAGTGCTTGTCTGGGAGGCAGTGTGATCTGTCTGTCCCTCTCTGTATTATACCAGTGTTAACAATCTCCTTTGCATTTTACACTGCCTGTAGTAAATATACCTGTATTTGGTGCAATGTTTGCACTGAGTCCCAACTAGATCTGTCTTTGGATTGTAGCGATCTGTACCCTAACAATGGCATTGGCTTGTCCTTATAACAGAGTAAGTGCTACTTGTTGGGGTAGTCTTCTGTGACTTTTTCATCTGATATTCATACACATTGTGTTTGTCATTTGCTTCTAAATTCCAATATTACATGACTTTAAACTGAAGCCTTGATTGATTTCAATGTTCTTCAGTGCTTGTCTGGGAGGCAGTGTGATCTGTCTGTTCCTTCTCTGTATTATACCAGTGTTAACAATCTCCTTTGCATTTTACACTGCCTGTAGTAAATATACCTGTATTTGGTGCAATGTTTGCACTGAGTCCCAACTAGTTCTGTCTTTGGATTGTTGCGATCGGTACCCTAACAATGGCATTGGCTTGTCCTTATAACAGAGTAAGTGCTACTTGTTGGGGTAGTCTTCTGTGACTTTTTCATCTGATATTCATACACGTTGTGTTTGTCATTTGCTTCTAAATTCCAATATTACATGACTTTAAACTGAAGCCTTGATTGATTTCAATGTTCTTCAGTGCTTGTCTGTGAGGCAGTGTGATCTGTGTCTGTTCTTTCTCCATATATTACTCTGGTCAATTTCATCCGTATCAAGTTCATTGAGAATGATCCTTCAACTTGAGTGACTCTCTTTCCTCCAATCACAGAAAGTGCTATTAAGTTGGGGTATTATTCTTCAACGGATGGCAACTATTTAGTTATGACTGTGGGAATGATCAGATTGGTTCCCCTTACAAGATCATTTCCTGATGTTCTTTTTCTGAAGTTAATTGAACTGCTAGAGTATCAAGTTATTGGGAACCACACATTGCCTGCATGCTCTATTAAGTTTGAATATATATACAGTAGGTTACAATAGTTGTCTAGAAACTCTATATAGAATGAGTGCTGTATGAAGTTTGCTCTTCTGTAACTGCTGTTTTTGCATTAGAAAAGACTCAAGTCTAGTAGATCATTCAAATAATTGGGCCTTTAAGGCAGAGATCCAAAGCTCCTCTCAATTCTAATGTTTTGAATGTGTGAAATACTTTCTCTGATTAAAATGACGGACCTTAGGTAAAGGCAGTGCACCCGCTTAAGTACCTGAGTCGTTCACAGCATAGCATTTACCGATGTGGGAGTGGTTGTGGTTGCTAAACATGAACCAATCTTAAGTTCTTCCTAGAAATTGAAGGGAGCTCCTCATTCTAAGAATTACTCAGGAACATGTCTCTAGAAGAAGATGGACTTCATGGAATAAACAGTAAGTGATAATTTGGTGGGCAGGTCATGTACAGGTATTTTCAATTTGTTTGGATTGGTACCCTAACAATGGCATTGGCTTGTCCTTATAACAGAGTAAGTGCTACTTGTTGGGGTAGTCTTCTGTGACTTTTTCATCTGATATTCATACACATTGTGTTTGTCATTTGCTTCTAAATTCTAATATTACATGACTTTAAACTGAAGCCTTGATTGATTTCAATGTTCTTCAGTGCTTGTCTGTGAGGCAGTGTGATCTGTCTCTTCCTTCTCTGTATCATACCAGTGTTAACAATCTCCTTTGCATTTTACACTGCCTGTAGTAAATATACCTGAATTTCGTGCAAAGTTTGCACTGAGTCCCAACTAAATCTGTCTTTGGATTGTAGCGTTCGGTACCCTAACAATGGCATTGGCTTGTCCTTATAACAGAGTAAGTGCTACTTGTTGGGGTAGTCTTCTGTGACTTTTTCATCTGATATTCATACACATTGTGTTTGTCATTTGCTTCTAAATTCTAATTTTACATGACTTTAAACTGAAGCCTTGATTGATTTCAATGTTCTTCAGTGCTTGTCTGGGAGGCAGTGTGATCTGTCTGTCCCTCTCTGTATTATACCAGTGTTAACAATCTCCTTTGCATTTTACACTGCCTGTAGTAAATATACCTGTATTTGGTGCAATGTTTGCACTGAGTCCCAACTAGATCTGTCTTTGGATTGTAGCGATCTGTACCCTAACAATGGCATTGGCTTGTCCTTATAACAGAGTAAGTGCTACTTGTTGGGGTAGTCTTCTGTGACTTTTTCATCTGATATTCATACACATTGTGTTTGTCATTTGCTTCTAAATTCCAATATTACATGACTTTAAACTGAAGCCTTGATTGATTTCAATGTTCTTCAGTGCTTGTCTGGGAGGCAGTGTGATCTGTCTGTTCCTTCTCTGTATTATACCAGTGTTAACAATCTCCTTTGCATTTTACACTGCCTGTAGTAAATATACCTGTATTTGGTGCAATGTTTGCACTGAGTCCCAACTAGATCTGTCTTTGGATTGTTGCGATCGGTACCCTGACAATGGCATTGGCTTGTCCTTATAACAGAGTAAGTGCTACTTGTTGGGGTAGTCTTCTGTGACTTTTTCATCTGATATTCATACACATTGTGTTTGTCATTTGCTTCTAAATTCCAATATTACATTACTTTAAACTGAAGCCTTGATTGATTTCAATATTTTCAGTGCTTGTCTGGGAGGCAGTGTGATCTGTATCTGTATCTGCAGTTTGATTACTGCGTGTAATCAGAGCCTGTCAAACGAAGGTGTTCGTTTGCAAGTTGAACTGTTTCCTGTCTGAAGACCTACCGCGCTGCACCTGAGCTGCTCCAAACTTTTCCCAAACTTTTTTGTCTTGTTTATTGCTATATTTTATATATTACTTCATTTATTCATTTATTGTGTCGTTACCGATGTAATCTATACATCTACTGTCTCAATTATAGGTTTACTCGGCACGGCTTTTTTCCTTGGAGCTCGACGCTACTGTTCCTGTTGAACTAGCCAATTCAACGTTCTGACGAATTATCTTGGCTGGCATAAACTATTAACGTAAGTTAATTATAATGTCTCACACCCACTCACATTGTCCTACATGTGTCATTTTGTTCGAAAAGTTGACTCTATTAGAGAGTCGCGTTCAGTCGCTTGAGGAAGAACGTATGCTAGTAACTTTAGATGCGACTGGCGCAACATCACAGACAGGGAGTCCTAGCGTGAGTGAGGACTCAAGTTTAGCCCCACCGGTTTCACCTTTGCAGCATGGTGGGAGTGGGACTCCGCAGACGTTAGTGATCGGTGACTCCATCACTCGTAACATTAGATTGGAGGGACCAGCGACAGTTTACTGTGTACCTGGGGCCAGAGCTACCGACATAGAAGCTAATCTTAGGGTGCTGGCTAGCACTAGGGCTAAGGCAAATGCCCAAGCTAAGGCACATGGCGCACGCACTGATGATAGGTATGAGAATATTGTCATTCATGTCGGCACCAATGATGTTAGGCTGAGGCAGTCAGAGGTCACGAAGGTTAATATTGCTCGGGCATGTGACCTTGCTCAAAAGATGAGTCGGCATCGAGTAATAGTCTCTGGCCCACTACCTGCTAGGGGGACTGACGAAATCTACAGCAGGCTTGTCTCTCTCAACCGCTGGTTGGCTCGCTTTTGCTCAGAACAGGGTTTAGGATTTGTAGATAATTGGTCTCGTTTCTGGGCCAAACCTGGCTTGTTGAAAAGTGACGGGCTCCATCCTAGCTGGAGAGGTGCTTTTCTTTTGTCTAGGAATATTGAAGCTATTCTAAAGCAGACCTGACACTCACTAGAACAAGCCGGGCTACAGTCTCTTAGAGAGTCTGATAGGTATGTTGATAGGCATGCTGTGAGCTGTTGGGGCCCCGATAGCTCAGCTTGTAGTGTAGCCAGGGTGGTTGCTGATGTTGTTTTTCCCATTGAGACGGTGTCGGCCCCCCGCCCTTTTTCCAAATTCCGGCCCTCAATTATTAGGAATTATACCAATTTAATATATATTCAGCCTTGCTCACCCGTTGCTCTTCCAACTCAGTTTCCTGATAACAGTGCCACCTTTTCAGAAGTATTATCTACGTCTAAAGCTGCCAAAAACCCATACTGGAATGTTGGGCTCCTAAACATCAGATCTCTATCCACAAAGGCCGTTTTGATTAATGATCTGATGTCTGACTGCAGCCTGGACCTGATTGGTTTCACCGAAACCTGGCTAAAACCTGATGAATATTTCCCCCTGAATGAAGCTTCGCCTCCTGATTTTGCGTATTCACACATCCCTCGTGTTTCAAAGAAAGGTGGTGGTGTTGCTATGTTATATAAAGCTAGCTTCAACCTCAGCCTAAAATCTGTCAATACCTTTAAATCATTTGAGATAATTTGTATGAAACCACCAACTACTTTAAAAAGGACTAATTCTACTACTGTTGCCCCCCCTCCTTCGTTTTGTATAGTTACTCTATACCGGCCCCCTGGCCCATACTCCCTCTTCCTTGAGGAATTTGCTGATTTTAGTGCTGATCTTGTGACATACACTGACAATATCTTAATTATGGGTGATTTTAACATTCATGTCGATGACCCAAAAGATCCTCTAAGTAAGGCCTTTACTGCTCTTATGGATTCCACAGGTCTCACTCAGGTGGTTTCTAAACCTACCCATCTTCACTCGCATACATTGGATTTAGTTCTCACGCGGGGAATCAAGATTAGTGATGTCATTGTTCATACCCACAATCCTATATTATCAGACCACTGCCTGGTAACCTTTAAAATGGATCTCTGCCAGAGCCTTGGAGGCACCCAGAATATTTCTATTAGCCGCTGCTTAACCCCAAATACAGCTCTGGAACTGGCTAGTATTCTACCCGCTGCACTAGAAGCACTTGATGTCCCGAATAAATCATTAAATGCTAAAACAAGGGATCTGAATTTGGTTCTTCAGCAATCCCTAGATTCTGTTGCTCCACTCAAACCAAGGAAAAGAATAGACAAGAAACTGGCTCCATGGTATTCAGAGGAAACCCGCACTCTCAAGAGGTCCACTAGAAAATTAGAGCGTAAGTGGCGTACCACTAAATTGGAGGTTTTCCGCCTGGCCTGGAAGGACAGCCAAATAGAGTACAAGCAAGTCCTCATCAGGTCCAGATCAGAATATTTCTCTAAGTTGATTAGTAAGAACAAACACAACACTAAGTTCCTATTTGATACTGTTGCAAAACTCACTAAGAAAAGTACACTCTGTGTTAGTTCAGATCTCTCTCCCAATGATTTCTTAGATTTCTTTGACCAAAAAATCTATGCAATAAGGGACAAACTACAGACTAGTCCTGGAGGAGTGGCCATCAACACTGATTTTCCCTCTGTACCCAGCATTCTGCATGTTGAGACTCTCACTCACTTTAACCCTATTTCTATGGAAGCATTCGTCAAGCTGATAGATTCCTCGAAACCCACTAGCTGCCTTCTCGATCCCCTCCCTGCCAAACTTTGTAGGGAACTTCTCCATATTATTGGACCGCCCATGCTTAGTATTATTAATGAATCTCTTGTAACTGGACAAGTCCCTGACGATTTCAAACAAGCTATTATCAAGCCCCTTCTTAAAAAACCAAACCTGGATCCAGGTTGTCTTAGCAATTACAGGCCCATTTCAAATTTGCCATCTCTCTCCAAAATTTTGGAAAAAGCTGTGGCAAAACAGCTCACTGAGCACCTCTCCTCAAATCAGCTCTATGAACCTCTCCAGTCTGGATTTCGTCTTCACCACAGCACTGAAACTGCATTAGCCAAGGTAGTCAATGATCTATTATTAGCCTCTGACGCGGGCTTTAGCTCTGTCCTTGTTCTTCTAGACCTAAGTGCAGCTTTTGACACTGTAGATCATGAGATTCTCCTGGAACGTATGGAGAACTATGTTGGGATTTCTGGTACTTCACTTCAGTGGTTCAGATCGTATCTATCTGATAGATCACAATATGTCCACTATGATGGTTGCTCATCCAGGAGCTCCATTGTAAAATACCACAGTACCACAGGGTTCAGTTTTAGGCCCTCTGTTATTTTCACTCTATATGTTGCCTTTAGGAAACATAATTAGAAGTTTTGGGGTAGATTTTCACTGCTATGCAGATGATACTCAGCTATACATGTCTATAAAGCCGGGAGAATTTCCACATGCTATGGAAACCTGTGTTTCCGGGTTGAAAACTTGGATGACTGCAAATTTCCTTCTTCTTAATTCGGATAAAACCGAGGTTCAAATTTTTGGTCCGAAAAAACACCGAAATAATTTATCCCATCTAACCTTAGACTTAGACGGCGTCAAAGTATCTCAAAGCCAGCTGGTAAAAAATCTGGGAGTCACAATGGACCCAGACCTTTCATTTGAGTACCATATTAAGCAAATCACCAGAACAGCATTTTTCCATCTACGTAATATTGCCAAAATACGAAAATTCCTCTCAAAGGATGATGCTGAAAAACTAATACATGCTTTTGTTACGTCCCGATTGGACTACTGCAATGTGTTGTTCTCTGGCCTCCCAATTACCTACCTAAAAAACTTACAGCGGGTGCAAAATGCTGCTGCTAGACTATTGACTAAAACTAGAAAGTTTGATCATATAACATCGACTCTTATCTCTTTACACTGGCTCCCTATCCAAGCCAGAGCTGATTTCAAAGTTCTACTACTAACTTACAAATCTCTGCATGGATTGGCACCACTGTACCTCTCCGGTCTCCTTGCACCCTATTGCCCCGCAAGGTCTCTAAGATCTCAAAATGCCGGCTATCTGGTAATACCCAAAGTTAAGAAAAAAACTGCTGGAGGTAGGGCGTTCTCATATAGAGCACCTCTTCTTTGGAACAAATTACCCATCTCAATTAAGGAAGCTGATACTGTCTCGACATTTAAAACTAGATTAAAAACGTTCTTGTTTAGTCAATTCTATGATTGTTAAAGGGAAGTATGTGTGTACTTTCTATGTAAACCTGGGATGTGTGCTTGCCTATGTGTGTATCACATGTAACTTTTAAATTTTAATTATAGCTTATGTTCACATTGCCCAGCTAGATGTTACAAATAAAGTAAACCTGTTACTGTATATTGTTAGTATTATTATTATTATAGTTCCGTTGCTGTATATTGTTACTGTTATAGTTTTTATTACTAGTTGGAGACAACGGGGGACTGGCTGTTTTCATCCTTATTCGTATAAGTATAACCTACTTTAGAGTTCTTTCCCCTGGAACAGATTTCATGTTCCAACTGAGGGGGGCTGTCGTTGTTTTGGTGTGTGGGGCTGCATCAAATACCCTTTTTGCTCTGTTAAATTGCTGCACTAGTCCACACTTGACCGGTGGGGATCTCATTCTATTTTGACTGTAACTGTTAGCTGCTCCTGGCATTCTCTAATCCCTGCTCTCCTCTCTGTCCCCCCCCCACACATTCCCTGTGGTGTGGGGGGTTTGAGCTGTCAGGACCTGCTTGGTCGTCGGTCTGCCAACGCTGAACCAGGTCGTCACCCGGAATCCAGTCTCCATGACGGCCAACAGCGAGTTTCCCGGTCCCATCCAACGTCTATAAAGCCGAACAATGGATTTTGGTGTTTCAAAACCCATTGACACTGTATGACTATGTTTAGCTTGTGTTCTGCTCCTCTCTCTTACCAACCGTCTCTGGAGGAGGGGATCCCTCTCTGAATTGCTCCTCCCAAGGTTTCTTCCATTTTTTCTCCCGGTGGGAGTTTTTCTGGGAGTTTTTCCTTGTCTTCCTTGAGGGTTTAGGTTGGTTGAGGGGCAGTTCTATGGGCGCATGTGAAGCCCTCTGTGACATGCTTGCGTGTAAAAAGGGCTATACAAATAAATTTGATTTGATTTGATTTGATCTGTCTGTTCCTTCTCTGTATTATACCAGTGTTAACAATCTCCTTTGCATTTTACACTGCCTGTAGTAAATATACCTGTATTTGGTGCAATGTTTGCACTGAGTCCCAACTAGATCTGTCTTTGGATTGTTGCGATCGGTACCCTGACAATGGCATTGGCTTGTCCTTATAACAGAGTAAGTGCTACTTGTTGGGGTAGTCTTCTGTGACTTTTTCATCTGATATTCATACACATTGTGTTTGTCATTTGCTTCTAAATTCCAATATTACATGACTTTAAACTGAAGCCTTGATTGATTTCAATGTTCTTCAGTGCTTGTCTGTGAGGCAGTGTGATCTGTGTCTGTTCTTTCTCCATATATTACTCTGGTCAATTTCATCCGTATCAAGTTCATTGAGAATGATCCTTCAACTTGAGTGACTCTCTTTCCTCCAATCACAGAAAGTGCTATTAAGTTGGGGTATTATTCTTCAACGGATGGCAACTATTTAGTTATGACTGTGGGAATGATCAGATTGGTTCCCCTTACAAGATCATTTCCTGATGTTCTTTTTCTGAAGTTGATTGAACTGCTAGAGTATCAAGTTATTGGGAACCACACATTGCCTGCATGCTCTATTAAGTTTGAATATATATACAGTAGGTTACAATAGTTGTCTAGAAACTCTATATAGAATGAGTGCTGTATGAAGTTTGCTCTTCTGTAACTGCTGTTTTTGCATTAGAAAAGACTCAAGTCTAGTAGATCATTCAAATAATTGGGCCTTTAAGGCAGAGATCCAAAGCTCCTCTCAATTCTAATGTTTTGAATGTGTGAAATACTTTCTCTGATTAAAATGACGGACCTTAGGTAAAGGCAGTGCACCCGCTTAAGTACCTGAGTCGTTCACAGCATAGCATTTACCGATGTGGGAGTGGTTGTGGTTGCTAAACATGAACCAATCTTAAGTTCTTCCTAGAAATTGAAGGGAGCTCCTCATTCTAAGAATTACTCAGGAACATGTCTCTAGAAGAAGATGGACTTCATGGAATAAACAGTAAGTGATAATTTGGTGGGCAGGTCATGTACAGGTATTTTCAATTTGTTTGGATTGGTACCCTAACAATGGCATTGGCTTGTCCTTATAACAGAGTAAGTGCTACTTGTTGGGGTAGTCTTCTGTGACTTTTTCATCTGATATTCATACACATTGTGTTTGTCATTTGCTTCTAAATTCTAATATTACATGACTTTAAACTGAAGCCTTGATTGATTTCAATGTTCTTCAGTGCTTGTCTGTGAGGCAGTG
>NW_025814016.1:23434-48005 GCF_021917145.1 Hypomesus transpacificus
ACCCTTTCTAACCTAATGGTCAGGTAAAGTAAGCATGGATTGGTAGAATCAGTAAGGACACCTGTGCAACTCATTAACGCATTACCTGACCAGACTACCAAAGACCTCACTACTACTCTCTACGTTTTCTTCGTTCTCGCGGATCATTAATTTTTCAAGTTTGCCACGTAGGCCTACGCAAGTGCGGGCTACCACTGTGATGGCCAGTGACTGCTTTCTAAACGAGCAGAAGATCGGTCCGGATGCAGTTAATCAAATTATCGTCAGAACTTTCCCTCCGTTTTTAAAGACCTACATGATAGGCTATATACAAATGTGAATAAAAGAGACGGCTGAGACAAGCATAATTCTATATTTCGCATATTAATTATGTTTTAAATATAGAGGAAAATAAAAGAAATTGCCGCAGACGTAGAACAATGGTAATCCAGTAGAGGGCAACCTCACACAAGTGTTCATTCTCACAGTTGGCTCTTTGTATTAGTGCCAGTCTTTGCCGCCTTAATATTGGAACAAGGGCAGGCCGGGGCAGGCCTAAATGAAGGTTTAGAATGAAATCCGGCTCTGTTGTCGAGATTAATTGAACGCAATTTAATTCTACATTTTCAAGACAACATGAATGACGCATTACAGGAAGAGGTTAGAAATAACATATTTTCAGTTGCGAATACTTCTACATAAACGTGTGAATGAAGGTATGCTGAATGTTTACATGTAGCCTATGTGTGCAACCATGCATATGATGCATGCCTGAAAATGTGTGTGCGTGCGTGTGTGCGTGGAGTGGTACAGTGTTTGAGGCGTGCAGAACCGGAAGGATTTGATGAGAGTGTAAACCTCCGGAGCTTGAACCTTAAGGCTTACAGGCTTAAACCCATCTGTCTCTCTGTGTCTCTCTCTGTCACACACAAACACACACAGTTATGCGTGTAAATCCGATGTACTGTACAAAATGATGTGCGCTTGTTGTGCTTGTGCGCATGATGTGGTACTGGCTGAGAAGGACACAAGATTAAATAACCTCATTTGACATGAGCTACTTCAACTGGTGATTCGGTTTACTTAGCACCTCAGGCACTTGGCAGATTCATATTAATAGGCTTTGGTTTACTGTAACTTAATGTGCCTATAAACTGAAAATGTGATGAGTCTACGCGGGTCTTTTCTGAGTAACGATATAAATATACCCCTATATATTAAAAGGTTATGAGGTTTTCAAAGTTCAACACTGAACCACCAAGATGATTTGTTTTCCCGGTTGCCTACAAACACAGAGACATTGGTTAGCCCTGCACGTACATTAAATGAAGACATGAATACTTGGCAGGAGACATATTGGAGGGCAATTATGGCCCAATTGAGTTATCTAATAACTGTCATGCGCTGGACTGCTGTTTTTGGGGCGGGTGCTGGACTGCGGGACAAAGCAGTGTTGTTGCGTATCGAGGGTAACTTCCTGTCCTTACCAGTGCTGTAGACCTTTTGGCATTCAGGCATGAAAAACAAGGCCAATGAATCAGATGGTAGTTTTGTTGCTGCCACCGCCATCACCACCACTCTTAACTCTCAGAGACAAGCGGTTAGAGTGGCTAAACTGGTGACAAGGGTGTTTTCCTAACTTTCTCAAATGATATGATTTCTTTTTGTATAGTTATGTTTTCCAAACTTAAATAGGCTACAATGGCACATGTAACATGGGCTTTGGGGTTTCTTCAAAGTATGAAAAAAACGGAATATAGCCTAATGAATACCATTTAACTCCTTTTCCATGTTCCCCGTCAGATGGATCTTCTTGCCAGCACTACGCACTGACAGGACAGGGGATTGCGCATGTGCAAGGTGAGGAAATGAAAATGAATGCAGCCAATACATCTCAAGACATATTCTGAACAGGTAAGTGTATACTAGACGTTGACATGTATTTTTCTTCAAATTTGTCAAATGTGTTTTAATTTCTATGCTGTATTTAATTGTCTGACATTGAATGCATTGTTGTCATTCAGATGTATGTATGACCCAATGTTTTGAGGCAGCTAGCTAGCACTAGCTTCTGCCGTACGTGTGGAATGTTGTCGCTATTTCTCACGTCTTGTGCATTTAAAGCAAGTTGGCTAAGAAAATGCATTGCAAACATGCATAGTCCAAGTGCACCGTTTAACCCTATGTCTTACCCTAAATTATTTGAATGTTTTGTCTCGAGTCACGAGCTGCATACACGGAAACCAACGCTCTTTGCATTGGATTCAATGGAAAAAGGGGGCAGGTTCGCTTCGCTCGAGACTGTCAGTGTTTAGATAGCTAACGTGTTAGCTGAACTGCTAGCCAGTTTGTGTCACCTTCGTGACTTACCGGTGGTGGCTGACTAGCATCCTGTCCATGTAACTTGGCACAATCAGTCATTAGCTGTAATTTAGTTAATGTCGGTGTTAAGCAGCCGCCCTGCCAGATAATTATAACAGTTTAGCCTGGCTAGCCATGATGAATACACAGGTGTAGGTAGATTATGTCATCAAAATGACAGAGACATGATGAAGTAGTGGTAGGTTAGCTGGACTCACAGCTTGTCTACGCTGTGCATCAACTAGGCTACTGTACAGATGATCTTGCTAGCCCACTGAAAGCAGAGCGCGGTCAAACTCACATTTATTATCTGTCACATCTTATCACAGTGCAGGGTTATTATTTTGTGTGCTTTTTACATGTGCTTTTGATGCAATTGAAATGATGATCTCACATCGTGTACATTTTGCAGTACACAATCCGTATTGTGCCACATATTCTCGGGGACAGCTGCATTTCTAGGCCAGCATCTGCGTTTAAATTAAAGTGCTCAAACCATGACCTATAGTTATATTATTACAACAGTTTTTGACAGAGCATGGTTTTATGGTCCATGTTCTTAGTCATAATTTTCTATCGTGGCATGTGTTTTGTTTTATTGTTTTGCATTGTCATGTGGTTTGCTGAAAACACCCCACCTGTGGTTGAATATTATCTTCCTGAAAACCAAAGTAAAAAAAAAAAACAGATTGGAGTCTTATGATCCAGGCAATACTGCGTTCAGAGACAAGCCCATATATATTTTTATGAGAGGCTTAATTTTTTTCAGCCGGAGCAATCAACTACAAAGCAAGCCGTACATTTTCCTGTCAACATGTTCTGAATTTTCTTTGACATCCATGTTGATATCAAAGTCCACCCTTAGGATTGCATTCCATTCACTTGACTTCTCCCTTCACCATTTTAACCCTACTGTTGTGTTCCGGTCTAAAGTGACCGATTTACGTTTTCTTCCTGAAATAATGTAGTTAATTTATTCTGATTGCCATAAGGTTCCATGATGATGATGATGATAATATTATCATGGAATTATAGTCAGTTATAATCGGACGGTCACTTTTGACCGGGAACACAAAAGTAGTGAACAAAAAACAAACACAACAGGAGAGTTAATGGAAGAATGTGGTGAGTGAAATGCTTGTCAGAAGATTATTACAGCAGTAAAAATCTAATTAGGGTAATTGGCTGAGGCTGTTTGACGGCAGCCATCTAAGTACTCTTTGCATGGGTAGCCTGACCGCTGCCAAACAAACATGGACAAATGTATTAGCCTACTGACTCTTGGTCATGGATAGAATTACCTTGAAGTCAGCTGAGGAGGAGGAGAAAGGGGGGAGGGGGGGGGGCAGGGAGGTCTTAGTGAGAAGCTTTTCTAACACATTGTCTTTCTCTCCTCCCTCTCCCCCCTCGCTCTCATTCCCACTCCCTTGCTTGCGCACCCCTCCTTCTCTCCGCCCCTCACATAGGGAACAGCATGGGTGGTTGAGAACTACACCAGTAAGTCAGTCTTGTGAGGAGGACAGAAGGCTTAGTTCTACCCTGGACCAGACCCCTGCTCTACCTACCACAGCATCCAGAGCCCCCATCTAGAAGCTTCCACCATGACCGAGAATGACTATGGCAGCTTTGTGGACTGGAACCAGATGGGGGACCTGGCCACCCCCAGCGGTCCCTCCAAGGTGGACTGCAAGGACCTAAAGGTGTTCAAGCAGATGGCCAGAACGGGCCACTGGGCCAAGAACCACAACCTCCGTGCCCAGGTCTACCAGCAGCTCATCAAGGCCATCCCCTGTCGCACCGTCACCCCGGACGCCGAGGTGTACCGCGACCTGATGGGCGACGCTCTCTCCAAGAAACCCTCCTCCACCATCCCGCTGCCGGAGTTTGTGGACGGCAACCTGGTGCCGCACTACTCCCTCAAGGTGGAAGCCGTGGCCTCCGTGCATCGGATCATTTCCTGTCTGGCCGGCCAGTTCCCAGACATCTCTCACTGCCCCGCCCTGCCCGCCATGACTGCGCTCCTGCTGCACTTCAGCGCCGACGAGGCCCAGTGTTTCGAGCACATTAGCCGACTCCTGGCCTGCAACGAGCCTGGCCGCCGCTTAATGGACCAGACCTTCCTGGCCTACGAGTCCAGCTGCATGACCTTCGGCGACCTCGCCAACAAGTATTGCCCGGCCGCCCACAAGCTAATCGTCGCGACCGCCCAGGACGTTCTAGAGGTCTACTCTGACTGGCAGCGCTGGATTCTGGAGACCTGCCCTTCGCCCACGTGGCGCGAGTCCTGGATGTGTTCCTGGTGGAGGGCTACAAGGTCCTGTACAGAGTGGCCCTGGCCCTGCTCAAGTTCTACCGTAAACAGAAGGCCGGGGCCCAGCCGGCCGGGGGGCCAGGCGCAGGACTCAGCGGGGGTCCGGGACGACATCCAGTCTTTCGTCAAGGGGATCGGCTCCGTGGTGACCCCAGACAAGCTCCTGGAGAAGGCTTTCTCCATCCGCCTGTTCAGCCGCAAGGAGATCACCCTGCTCCAGCTGACCAATGAGAAGTCTCTGCAGCAGAAGGGCATCACCGTCAAACAGAAGAGGTCAGATGGGCTCATGGCTCATGCTGTTCGGTGGTTTTGTGGATATGATTTGCGTCATCCTGATGCTTTCCTTTGTACACACAGTGATGTTGAAGTGCTTGGTTGTATCGGGCAGATTTGACTAGCCCAAAATGGATGGAAAGAATGCATATTTGCAGTAATCAAGCAATAGTGTGCATGTAAGCTGCCAGGTATGGACAGTGGTGGATAGACTTAACAATAAAGGAAAAAGACAATAGACTATTTGGATGCCACCCAGAAAGAATCTATGGGTTTAGGTTAATTGGAATAGAAACTAAGATCAGGAAGTTGGCTAGTCTGAACCCACCTTCAGCTTTTCTGGTTAGGTTTGGTCAGGTCAGTCATTGTCGACAGTTTAAAAAAACTGAGCTAATTTACAGCGTTTCTGTTTTTACTTGTGGCATACCTATCATGTGACATGGTTCAAAGGGCTATAAACTGAACCAAGATGGTATGCGAAAAAACGAGTGGCATGCACTGCCAAAAATGTGCATGACCAATCCAGCTGACAGTGTTGCCACTTAATTAAATTATTTAATTTGAGGAAGCGAATACAACAAGTGCTGTGTTAGAAAGCCTTAATATTTGTGTTTTATCTTTTTTTTAGTTGTAGCTTGTTTGTTCCGTCATCTGTAGGCCTGGTCTCATCTCTATCTAAAGCTGTCCTCTTCATGTTGTCTGTATCAGTTTTTTTCCTTTTTATTTGTTGTAACTATTATTTTTTCATGTTCATTTTTTCTTTCCCCCTTGCTGTCTCCACCTGCCTGTGTCTGTACCCATGCTCCCTGTCCTGTTCCTTTAGGAGGTAGGTGTCAATCACGGTTCACTTTCTCTGAATTCAATAGCTGCTCTCTGGTAAGTCCTGTGTGCCGGATCTCTGCCACCCCTCTGTCAGATGATGGCCAAGACCACCTTTTCGTCCCTAGCTTTAGACTGGGGAAGACCGGCACTGGACCTGTTCCTTGCTCTGGTACAATCATTTTAAAACAGACTGTGACCATATAAATGGTTAAATAAGTAAATATGAAAAAATATTTTTACTTACATTATTATGTGCTCTTTGAAACTAAACCCTGGTCCTCGAGGGCTGCTGTTCTGCATGTTTTAGATGTTTCCCTGCTCCAAACACACCTGATTCAATTAAATGGGTTGTTATAACGACCATTCAGCTCCAGCTGTTATATGGCTCCATATCCAAGCCCATGGTATCTGTGGAGGAATAAAGTCATTACGCTTGTCAAATCCTCCCCACACAAGTCCAATGACTTTAATAACTTGTGTGTAGGCCCATACTATAGCAGTTTGCAGACATATAACACAGATGAGACTGAGGAGAGTGAATTAGAGATAATGGTAATGGGAGGGTGTTGCACTTTTCTGCTTCTCTCTTTCTCCACTCACCACTTTACCTTCTCACGCTTTCCAATTGTTTAAGTCTCTATACTCTATTCTCTCTGTATCCTGCATAAAAGATGACTGTGTACTGTATATCAAAACAATCCGGCATATAAATCCATGTATCTCCACACTCAGATCCTATCACCCTTCCCCAGCCCACTGCTGTTTTCAACTAACCTATATACTCCAACAGCATAATACAATCCCTGAAATTCAGTTATGGCTTTTGATTTTGGAGTGCCACCCCAAGATTTCAGTGGCCCCACCTGGCCACTCCTATAAAACATTTCTGGGGATGCCACTGCTTTTGCCTGTTATTTTTTGCACTGCAATGAAGAAAACTATATGACAACAATAATGTTTAATGTAACTGGCCCTCTAACAGCACCACTGGCCCCAATGTAACTGCCCCCCCCCATGGTCTAGAACCTCCCCTAGCTACATTGCAAATCAAGACAAGAGCCTTTTCATAAGGCCCAGTGGCAGACATGCTGTCTGAGGCTGTCAAATATCAGCACTCATGGAATGCCTCCTGTACAATTAAAGTAGGCCTACTTGGTTGGAACTAACTTAAACTAACTAACTAAATTATAAACAAACAACAAGAAAATGTGTATGTAGACACAGCTGCCCCTCTAATTGCATTCACTCTCATTCCCATAGCTATGGAGATCTCCAGCTAGTAGCTAGTATACTAACTTTAAGCACAGAAGTATAGGCTAATATACGAATCGTCACAGGCAGAACAGTAATTTTCTTTCTAAGGACATTTTAAAATTGTGTGTAACAGGGTATGAATGCATTGATGTTGGCTAAAACGTGTTGTACATTGATGGGAAAAATATTATGTTTTTTTTATAAATAAAAAAGGAAGATTTGCTCACTGATTGCCTCAATGCACTTCATTAAAACGTGCAACAGAGCTGAAAGCGGTAATTTAGGTGGGGGGAGGGAGTGTGGGGAGGGTTTCTTGCACAGGTGTGATTGTCTTTTCAACTGATACCATCTGGCACTTTTGGCCTTGTTTGAACACACACTGGAGAGCCGTTTTGTAATGTTTCTAATATATATTACAGAAACTTGGGTTCATCAAAGATTTATTAACTAAGTACCAACTAGCAAGCTCGGTTAACATGTGCCTCCAGTTTGGTGTGTGCGTCTTCTACTTAAGAACCTGCTGCTATGTCGTCAAGAGTGTTCTGGTTCTGACATCCAAAATGGACAAAACGATATTACGAGACTATTTTTTATTTTTTGCAGTTACCAGCATAAAGGATATGGAATAATCAAACAAAAGAGTAAATGGCTCGTAATACCATTTGTGTTGTATGGTTATTCCGTTATTCCAAAATAAAACAAAACAACGGAAACTTCGCATTTCCCCATCATCTTGTTCTGACATCCGAAATGGACAAATCGATGTTACGAGCTTATTTTTCATCTTTTGCAGATAGCAGCATAAAGGATATGGAATAATCAAAACAATGATTAATGGCTCGTTATACCATTTGTGGTATATGGTTATTTCATTATTCCAAAAAAAAAACGAAACAACGAAAAACAAGCCGTAATACTTAAATGTGTGTTTGAGTTACTAAAATGACAAACTATATTATGGCCCTATTTTGCGTTTGTCAACACGGGTTGCAAAATAGAAAAACCAATGGCCACAAGGTACACGGACCATTATAACACGGCTTGTCATACTTATAAAAAAAGCTTAGAATTATATTTTTGATATCTAGAATTCGAATTTTGGATATCAAGAATTCATTGGTTAAATGATAAAACGGCTTGCCATAACAGACATCCTCGGATTTAAATAATAATAATTAACCTTGCTTAATGTGCACACTGTTGGATCCAGTGGAGAACAAATCCACTGCTCATCTTACTGGTATGATGCACCTGTGCACCGGTTGCTTTTCGCTTGGACATAACTTGCGTTCCTGTTGCTTTCCTAATTGTGTCGATTCTGACTGCACACGTCACTGCTGTTGCTTGCCCTTATAAGGAGCTGTCGGGGCATGTATGTATGCAAATTCAGGAGCACGAGGACGCGCTTTAAAATTAAGACAAAACTTCTGCTGCGTAGGAACACATTTTCAAGCGTTCGTGAATTTGGCGGATGTCTTTTTCTTACGTTGTTTTTCCGAAGCCCGTAAGAAACAATTCAGAAGAAACTAAAGAAAATGTTCAAGAACGAGGCCGAATGTGTTGATTGAATTAAACATACAGCAGTAGGTCCGATACAGGAAGACACGGCGACACTTTGTTGCAGAAGGATGATGGTGCAAGTTTTGTCCATGGAGCATTCAACGGTTAATAAAAAGAATCATGTAGACGTGTTTGAGTAATCGCATAACTTATTACACATGTAAACGGAGTAATCCTGTTATTGGCATAAACCGACAATTGCTATCGGGTTTCTCATGGTCAAGTGAACGCACTCAGTGGAGTAGTAGAACAAAACAGTTGCATTAGTATAGTAGTTAGTAAAAGAGATATTAGCAGCATCTGCAGAATT
The DNA here is from genome assembly GCF_021917145.1 of Hypomesus transpacificus. Taxonomy (NCBI): domain Eukaryota; kingdom Metazoa; phylum Chordata; class Actinopteri; order Osmeriformes; family Osmeridae; genus Hypomesus; species Hypomesus transpacificus. Next base: position 32,305 of record NW_025814016.1, read on the forward strand.
AGTAGTTGTAGTAGTGGCATAAGATATAGCAGTATCAGTAGTAGTAGTTGAGTTGTGGTGCTCTAACGGTGCGTGTCCACTACAGCGGAGCGGGCGGTGCATTGGCGTCGGCTTCCAATTCATTTTCATTTCGCCCGGTTTCATTGAAAATGGATTGGAAGCCGACGCTCCGCGCCGCACCGCTGTAGTGGACACGCACCGTTAACAGTGCGTTCACACTGCAGCGACGCGATGCGAGCGACAACAGGTTTTCCATTCATTTTCTATGGAGCCAGGCGAATCGCTTGCGTGGTGCATTGTGGGTAGCGACGCGACAGTTGAGATTTTCTAAACTTTATGCAAATGAAGAGCGATTTTCGCTAGCGATGTCCAATCGGAGTGTTTGCTTGTTTCTCGTAACGTAGCAACCATGGTGAACATTTCCAGCTTTCTAGGTTTCAAGATGGAGGAGAAACTGATTGTGTGGCTGGGTACCCAGTACTGTATGACACGTCTCTGTATTCGTACAGAGATGTTAATATAAAAAATTATGCATGGCGCAAGGTTGCCGAAATTGTCGGTGCTCCTGCTGGGTATTTTGTACTTTCAAATTCAGTCTAGTCACATTACGTAACTTCGTTCTGTGGTAACTAGAGCTAGCTAATTAGCCAGGCTGGGACTCCCTAGGCTAGTTGTATCGACAGATTAGCAGACACTTCGAGTAATATAATAAAACGTGTTTACACATGTCAACGTGTATGTCTATTAAACAGTTTTCAAATAATGTCTTTCTAGCTGAGGATTGAAAAAAAAAGTTGAAAAATGTAAGAGACAGCTACAAGAGAGAAAAGAACAAGGAGAAAGAGTTGGGCAGGAGTCGAGCAGGCCTGAATAATCACAAACCCTGACAGTATGCTGCTGTGATGGGGTTCCTGGCTCCATTTATGGAGTACAGGGACTCTAGCAGCAACTTCCAGAGGCCTGCTACCACATCCTCAGTCAGCCAGGTCAGTGAGGATGAAATAGGGCAGGCAGCCACACAGCCAGACAGCGAGGCAGGCGAGCCAGGAACCCCTGCCAGTGAGGCCAGAGCAGCAGCAACCACCAGCCAGCCCCCAGCATCCTCTGGCCAAAACAGGGTGCGCAAAGAGAAGCTGTCGGCATTTGAAGAGAGGATGCTTGGTGCCTTGGAGCAGGCACAGACACCTGCCGCAGCTCCTCTTCCACCACCTCAAGCAGAGGACGAGGATTAGCTTTTTTTTAAAAGCCTTCTCCCTGCCCTGAAAAGACTGCCACCAACTAAACGGTCAGTATTAAAATTTAATATTCACCGCTTGATTTTTGAGGCAGAGATGCAGGCCACACAGTGATGTGTAATAAACCAGAAATTGTTACTGACAGAACTTTGTGTTGCTTTTATTGAATTGGGCTGTTGGTGAATGGTTGGTAGTGAAAATTAATAATGATGAGAATCAAACATGACCACAGAATGATTTAAGATCATATTTTATGAAAAGAACATTCTGGAACTGTTTGCCTTTTGCTGATTAATGTGGGTGGCTCTTAAAAGAGCCTTTGTTTCTTGATGACATGGGCTACACAACTGATTGCTGCCAGGGCACTGCACCTTCTGCATTGAAATATGCAGAGAATGCATCCCTCACGTGAATTGCTGCACGTGCAGCGTTGTTGCTGCCCAGTCGTGGAGCCTCCTGGAGACCTGCTGACCCCTCCTGGCCAGGACTGGCTGCTCGCGATCCAGTGGCCCCTCTCCTGGACCTCCGGATGAAGTTGTGGAGGATGCAGGTGGCCTTCACACACGCCTCTGCTTTTGTCGGGTTGACACCAATGACACGCCGATACATTCTCAACTGGCTGGAGAGAATACCAAACGCACACTCGACTGTCAACCTGGCATGGCTGAGGCGGTAGTTGAACATCCTCTTCTCCCTGGCGAGGTTTGTCCCAGGGAAGGGGCGCATGAGGTTGCTCCGCAGAGGAAAGGCCTCATCACCTACGAAGACGTGTGGTAGTGGTCCACGTGGCTCTGCTCCAGGGATGATGGAGTTCTATGGGAGGTCCAGGGTTCCATCTTTCAGGGCCTCACCAAACGCAGAGTTCCCCAGGGTCCCACCGTCACTGTTCCGTCCATAGCCACCGACATCGATGACCCGGAACATGCAGTCGGCGTCTACAACCGCAAGGGGGACGATGGAGAATGTCCCCTTGTAATTGTGGAACAGTGACCCTGAGTTGGAAGGGGCCTGGACTACATGCTTGCCATCGATGGAGCCCAGGCAGTTGGGGAAGTTCCAACTCTGAAGGAAACCTGCAGCAATGTCCCTCCAGTCCTGCTTGGTTGTCACAGGCATTAATTCTTCCACCAGGCAGTCCCAAATGGCCTGAGACACAGCCCCAACAACACCTGCCACAGTCCTTGCGCCCACACGATGCCTGAAGCTGATTGTCATGAACGAATCCCCCGTGGCAAGGTATATACAAAGAAATACCATACATACAATTTAATGCATAGAAAATAACTACACTATATTTTAGTATGACAACACTGAAATATTAACTGTTTACTATAAAGGCTATAAAAGCTTACCGTAGACAAATAGCGAGGCGTTCAGCTGGGCTGATCGCCTCGCGGAAAGAGGTGTTTAGCCTCTCTATCTGGGGTCCCACTCTGGTCAGCAGGTCATCAAACTCGGCCCGGTTCAGCCTGAGGTACCGCTGGAACAAGTCGTCGTCCAGTCGCAGCTCCTGAACCAGCCGGTGATAAGCTCCGTTGGTTACCCGCAAACGGCGAATGGGATGAACCCAGAAGCGTCGGTATACGTTTTTATAGCGTATTTAGCGTATTTATACCAATGTATTCCCTCCAAAAATATATAAAGAGCGGGAGGGAATTTAATTCGTTTTTTCTGAATACAGGGTGTGGTTATCTATCAAAATCCAGCTAGACCTATGCATACAATTATTTACAATGTTAGTGGAAACATTGTATAAGTGCTAGCTAGCTTGCAGAATTTGTACCTATTACAATAGCCTACATTAATAATACAAATTAGAGTAAACACTATAAATACAACATTATACAACATGGACCATAGACAACTCTGTATTCCAGCCGGCACAATAGCAGTTACATAGTGCGGGTGGCATTTAATCTTTCACTCGGCGTAAAACAAAGTGCGGAAAAAATAACATATTGTGTGCAATCGATAAGATCATGTCAGATCTATAAAGCATATTGGATTTTTGCTTAATGTGTGTAAAAGTTGTATTTTGCCATGACATTATACGAACTACAGCAGTGACTTTAGAGAACTACAACTCAGCATTATTCTGTCGACACGCCCCCGAGCGTGGTGCACTGTGGGAAGGCGAGCGATGGCAAGCGATTCGCGTCGCTGCAGTGTGAACGCACTGTTAGTCTTTTAATGAGACGAGTAGATTGAATAGCTTGTCTTGTGTCTCCACTAATCAGCTAATACCAATCACCTGTGTTAGTGGCGCGTGTTTGTGTGGTTTCCACGGTGATGGTGCAGCTATGATTGCTAACGTTCTGAGGGCAGATTTTCTGGACTGCGTGAGCTTTCTAGCTATCTGTCTGGACACAATAATTTTCCTTCGGGGGTTAATTAAGTACCTATCTATCTTATTGACTATGGAAACTTTATCATTGAAATTATGAGCAGTTTTGAGGATTTGTGGATCGATGAGCAAGCAGAGTTGACAGTAGAAAGGTAAATGTTGGAAAAGCTAACATTAAGATTTCTTATGAGTTAAATACTGATTGTTTCATATAGTAGGTATACGTCTGTATGTAGCATATTGTTTTCATATAGTTCAAGTTCAAGTCTTTCATTGTCCGATGCACATTCTTAAGACAACGCAAGCACCTGGCATTTACATAAGCCTAACGTAAGTACACATAAAATAAATTACATCAATGCTAAGCTTAAATGAATAAACCCAAATATACAGATATCTATAAATAATACAATACAAATTACTGTAAATACTGTGTTTACTGTGTGTTTACTGTACAGATTACTGTAAATAATGAAATATTTTTATTTTGCTTTCATGGCCATTTTATAATAGCCTAGCAAAATTTTAGCTGCTTTCTCCCCTTGAGGAATGTGTGGCACCACATTTAGTCAGTGCTTCAACAATCAAAAAACCCTTGTCTGCCATAACCTGTTCTCCTGAATAGATGTTAGTGTACAAGTCAGAGTGTGCACTGATCTCCTTGTCTGATATTCTTCCTCACCACATTTTGGAAACAAATGATATTGAGCCATAGGGCTTGATACCTATTATAGGGTGACCAGATTTGAGTTTGTGAAAAAGAGGACACTTCGTCACGGGGGGGGGGGGCATTTAGTCCAGTTCTTCTGTGGCTTTCAGTGGTTGTTTAATGCTTGTTATATTAAAGCAATAATGATAACAAATACAAAATTCTAAATAATAAATGGTTAATGGTCACACGTTAACATAAGAAAATTAAGACACTTTTTAGTCCTGCTCATATATTCAACAAAGGCGGCAAGGTGCTCATTGTTGCTAGATTGGAAATGGTATCATACCAAAGGCTCACAATCATCGTATTTGGAGGATAATTATCGTGCATCTGGCAACACTGAAAAGGCGGTTGACCAATGACAGTTCTCTCTATGGTCAGAGCTCGCGCAAGAAGGTGGAACTTAAGGGATATACGTTATATTAACTCTATGGGAGATACCCTTCCAAAACTTGTAAGGCCGGGCGTAATAATTCGTTTGTGAAAGACCCGGAAAAAACACAAATATCCAACGAGGCAAAATCCCGGACAATTTTGGAATCCCTGCCGGACGCATTTTTTGGTCTCAAAAAGAGGACATGTCCGGGTAAAAGAGGACGTCTGGTCACCCTACCTATTAGATCCTTGAGTGTGTTATGATGTTTGTAGTTTGACCTGAGGTCTAGGCCCTAGGCCTGAAATTGAATGGCCTGTAAATAAAAAACTCCAGCCAGATTACGCCACTGTGTGTGGTTTGTTTATTTACATCAACTGGACTAGTACTCTCACGCTAGCAAGCTTGCACGATATGCTACCCAACGTTATGCTACTCAACAGCAACCCAACAAAAACGTTTTATAAATGATCTGTGAGGAAATGTCTTCCTTAAATCCGGTCGTGAGTGGTTGGTTGCCAGCCTGTCTATTGGAACGGTAAGATGCAGCAATACCGCCCGGTAGACTACGCTACTATAGCTGGATCTGTGCTAACGTTATCCACAGGTTCCGTTGGGTCGATTTCGATTTAACCGTGGCAAAACAGAAAAAGCCTTATCCTTTACATGCCTGTGTACATTTGACATTACAATCCCAAACACAACAAGATTTCGGCATGACGTTAATCTTTTCGATCTTTTAAATGAACTACTCTGAACTACTATGCTATGCTCCCATACTAACTGCTGTTGACAGGATGACAGTTATCCACCATGAAGTGTCTTGGCAACCGTTGTTTACAAACATTCTGATTAGGTCAATAGACAAGTTTACGCGCCAAAACTAGGGGGCCGCCATAACTCTACAAATATGCAATTCATTTCCGCCGGAAGTGGTTTGCACAGCGTCTGCCGGTGTAAACAAAGCGATTTGTCTATGCTAGCTTGGGATCACGGTTCTACTACTTTGACATACTTGTCGTTTGACATTTACTACTGGATAAGTTGCCAACGTTGTGGCATGTACTTGTGGATAACGTTGTTGCCATACTTTTAAGTACATTTAGAGTAGATTTATAGTTATAAAGCTTTTGCCAGTCCATCATTTTGGAGCTTTTAACATGGAGCAAAGGCAGTGTCAGTAGATTACTTTGAGTCTGTTATTCATTAGAACATTTGTTGTCTAGCTCTTCAATCTCTCAGCAAAATGTAGGCTAATTATTTGGCTAAAGGATGCCACATGTATCAGACAGAAGTTGTTCAATACATTCGTAACCTGACATTAAAAACATTTAGCGTTATAGTCGGTTGACTAATCGCATTGTTGTACCCAGTCAAAGGAATAAACACACCGGAACATCATGAACATTCAATGGTCTTGCCAGTTATCCTGGCAAAACATGTAGCATAATGTTCTTCATTTATTGCCAGGACACGGTACAAGTAGCCTAGGCATACGTAAAATTGAAAGCTAACGCTAATTCGTTTGGAATTTCTAATAATAAAATATTATTTCTAATAAAAACATTTATAGTCGGTTGACTGATCGCGTTGTTGTGCCCAGTCAAAGGAATAAACACACAGGAACATCATGAACATTCAATGGTCTTGCCAGTTATCCTTGCCAGGACACGGTACAAGTAGCCTAGGCATACGTAAAATTGAAAGCTAGCGCTAATTCGTTTGGAATTTCTAGGCTATACTTGATGTAACATGTTGATGTTCAGCCTATTCAATTTAACAACTTCAGAAGGACAAGACAGGCAGTACACTGTTATCCTTATTTATGTGGCTTGTCACTGCCTGAAGTGCCTACGTATCTATTCTTCCTATGAACCCGGTTATGACTGCTTTAAACAAGCACCGGTTGGCTATACACCTCATGCCGGGCTTATATAGACGTGTGTATTGGCACTTTATAAGGTTTGAATTATTATATCAATGTATAATTATTAAATCCACTGCAACAATAGGACAAAGGAACACCAACAAAATGTGAATAGCCTACAAACAATACTGTAGTATAGCCTAACAGTAACAGGCTAGAGGCGATTCTAGAGGCGATTCTAGGTTTTAAAACTGGCCATGGCACTCTATCTAACCACTCGTTCAGGTGCTTTCTCGAGTGTTTGCAACCAACTACCGCACATGTCGTTCCCGAACCAATTTTCTTCATGTTGTAAATGTTATATCCTCTTTGTCACTGCGATATCAATGCTTTGTCGGCACAACGGATCTAGCTAACAAAAAAACCCCAGCCCGCCAGAACGGAAGTGGATTGCATATAGGGGAGCAGTTCAGGAAGTAGAGCGGAAACGGCTCATGAACTTGTCTATAGTGTACTATTTATTGTTATCTGTGATTTAGGAAGTTTTAGTATTAGGGTTAGTATAGTCGATTATTTATTTCTATCTGTATATTTAGGAAGTTTCACTTATTTAAGCTCAGCATAGATGTAAATTGTGTTCCGTGTACTTATGTTATGTTACGCCAGGTGCTTGCGTTGTCTTGTCTTAAGAATTTCAGTGCCCAGTCTAACCTTGTGTTGTTCTGTGTACCTGACAAATAAAAGACTTGAACTTGAACTAGTTTGCAAAGAACTGGACAACCATGCTACCATTACATTACATTTATGCATTCAGACCCGTTTATCCAAAGCAACTTCCAAACGAGAGTTTTACAAAAGTGCATAGGTCACCGATCATAACAACAAAATAGTCCCAAACATTGCGGGTAGCCAAAACATGAAGCATACATTGTGAAAACTAAAAAAGTCCCAAAGGGAAGAACCATAAGAGCATGTAGTTGAACAAGTTACATCTTGCATTGAACATGTTGAGGTATTCAGGGTGACAGTGATATAATTGTGACAGGGACAGACGTTGTCTGTTTATATTCTGTTCACTATTCATTCAAAAGTTCGATTAAATGAGTTGAATTAAAGAGAGTGGTTCATTTGAATATAACAAAAATTTGATAAACCTTACTTTGTCAATGTAATGCCTATAATAAAATCAGTTATAGCCTATTCAACATATCACAAGGTCAAATCAAATGGCATAAAGTACAAATATGATACAAAGGAAGTTGAGAGTAAAACGTAAAAACTAGGGGTGCCGTAGATGGAGAGAGATATGTTTAGGGGTGACATGAGCCAGAAAAGTTTTGGAACCACTGGCTTAGACGCCAGCTTCTCTGTGATTGGTCGCGTCGCCAGAAGAGAGAAAGAAACATAACATCTGTACAGTGAAAATAGACCAGGGCGTAACTTCCGCCCTACAAATCAACAGAAAACCAATTACAGTGCCCTCCAAAAGTATTGGAACAGTGAGGCGAATTCCTTTATTTTTGCTGTAGATTGAAAACATTTGGGCTTGACATCAAATAATGAACGTGAGACCAGAGATCAACGTTTCAGCTTTTATTTCCAGGTATTTACATCAGGATCTGATGCACAACTAAGAAAATATCACGTTTTGTTTGAATCCACCCATTTGTCATGTGAGCAAAAGTATTGGAACAGATATACTTAAAACATATTTAAGTGAATAAGACTTAATATTTAGTTGCAAATCCTTTGCTTTCAATAACTGCAGCAAGTCTGTGACCCATTGACGTCACCAAACTTTAGCATTCTTCCTTTTTGATGCTTTCCCAGGCTTTTACTGCAGCCTCTTTCAGTTGTTGTTTGTTTTGTGGGGTTCCTCCCTTCAGTCTCCTCTTAAGCAGGTAAAATGCATGCTCTATAGGGTTTAAGTCTGGAGATTGACTTGGCCAGTCTAATACCTTCCATTTCTTGCCCCTGATGAACTCCTTTGTTGTTTTGGCAGTGTGTTTTGGGTCGTTATCTTGCTGCATGATGAAGGCTCTGCCAATCAGTTTGGTTGCATCTTTCCTTAAATTGGCAGACAAAATGTTTCTGTAGACTTCCGAGTTCATTTTGCTGCTGCCATCATGTGTTACATCCTCAATGAAGATTAATGAGCCCGTCCTAGAAGAAGCCATGCAAGCCCAAGCCATGACATTACCTCCACCGTGTTTCACAGATGAGCTTGTGTGTTTGGGATCATGAGCAGTTCCTTTCTTTCTCCAAACTTTAGCCTTTCCATCACTTTGGTAAAAGTTAATCTTTGTCTCATCAGTCCATAAAACTTTGTCCCAGAATTTTTGAGGTTCATCTCTGTACTTTTTGGCAAATTCCAGCCTGGCCTTCCTATTCTTCTTGCTAATGAGTGGTTTGCATCTTCTGGTGTAGCCCTTGTACTTTTGTTCATGAAGTCTTCTGCGAACAGTAGATAGTGATACCTTCACTCCTGCCATCTGGAGGTTGTTGCTGATCTCACTAACAGTTGTTTTAGGGTCTTTCTTTACAGCTCTCACAATGTTTCTGTCATCAACTGCTGATGTTTTCCTTGGTCTACCTGTTCGACGTCTGTTACTTAGTACACCAGTAGTTTTCTTCTTCTTCAGGACATTCCAAATGGTTGTACTGGCTATGGCCAATGTTTCTGCAATGGCTCTGATTGATTTTCCATCTTCTCTAAGACTCACAATTGCTTGTTTTTCACCCAAAGACAGCGCTCCGGTTTTCATGTTGTTTTCACCTCTGAATACAGTCTGCATAGACAAAACCTATCTTACCCAATCTGAACCTGAGTGTAGACATTCAGTGGTATTTATTGATTGAATAATGTATGTAATAGGACACACCTGGGCAACAAAACACACCTGTCAGTCATATGTTCCAATACTTTTGCTCACGTGACAAATGGGTGGGTTCGAACAAAAAGGTGATATTTTCTAATTTGTGCATCAGATCCTGATGTAAATACCTGGAAATAAAAGCTGAAACGTTGATCTCTGGTTTCACATTCATCGTTTGATGTCAAGCCCAAATGTTTTCAGTCTACAGCAAAAATAAAGGAATTGACCTCACTGTTCCAATACTTTTGGAGGGCACTGTACATCTGTACAATTTTGCTATTGCCCTTGATTGACAAGTTTGTTGACCAAACTCGTAATGCTAATTTACTTGTTGATATACCGATTTTCCATACTAAGAGATCTCATCCTTACTCTTGTAATAGTAAATAATAGGTGTTTTGGAATAACGAGAAGGACGCTAATACAGATTGTAAAACATGTAAGGAATGTAGATATGAATAACTAGGTGAACATATGTTTAACAGTAAATGTTAAGGGTTATTAATAGTTGTGCACATATAAAATAACCCAGGGGGTTACAATTGGTTGATGTCACTTCCTGTTGACTGGATGATTTAGTTGGAATCCACACATAAATTCCATAGTGCATGCCCAAGTGCAGGGGCGGACTGGGGGAAAAAAAGTGGCCCGGGAGTTATACTGTCAGACCACCCCACTCAATACGCGGCCCGTTGCCCACTCAATGCATCGCACGTATCGACCAGTCATTGGCCTACTTGAAAAAATACCCATACACTTAACATTATTTTGGATGATTACAAAGAAATTACATCATCATATATGTTTCATTTCTTACGTTGAAATTCCGAAGTCCGTAAGAACACGGTGTCAGAAGACACTTCAGAACATTTTTGAAAAATAGGCACCATGAGTGTGAATACAGATCACGAGGAGTATAAATCTCAGTCAGTGATTGGAGCCTACTAAAGGTCTTTGAGCAATTTATACGTTATCAAGCTGTGTAATATGGAATAGTATGAGATACTAGCGATTTCAGAGGGAAGGCCGGTTGGTGATGGAAGTGGGCCGGTATTTTGGACCATCCCAACCCCGTCGATCCACCGGGGATTCCCCCAGTATCCCGGATGGCCAGTCTGCACCTGCCCAAGTGTGTGTTTACATGCAGTTTCTTATCTGCAGTTAAATACTACTAAAACAAAAGATATGATTATTGATTTTAGAACATCTACTGCAGATCACGTTACCATAACTATTAAAGGACAGGTTGTGGATCGTGTGGAGAGTTACAAATACCTAGGTATAGTCCTTGATTCCAAACTGACATTTGATTTGAATTGTGAAATGGTCTGTAAGAAAGGTCATCAGCATCTGAGTTGCCTTAAGCCTAGTTTATACTTTGGTCGCCGACACTTTTGAAATGGTCGCCGACGAAAAAAAAAAAGTGTCGCTCAGGCTGCTGCATTTATACTTCGGCAAACAGTCGCCTGTGCTCAAGGTTCGCGTGACGTAAACAGAATCATTTTACCGTTACATTCATAGCTATGGTTACATTGTTTAAACTTTGTAGCCTAGGTGATCGATCAGAGAAAATGGCTGTAGCTAATTTTGAGAGGCATTATTAAGGTGTGGATATGTTCTAACTTGCTCTGCCAATCTCTCCTTTATTCCTTCCATCTTAAACAGCTGTTGAGCGTTCACTGAAAATTTTAAACAAAGCAATCAACGACGCGTGCCGTCTATCTTGCCAATCAAACTTGCGCGACACAATGTGACGACATCAGCACCAGTAGAAATTTCTCCTGGTAGGCGACACTTTCAAGCGACGGTTAAAAGTGTCGACCGTGACGCCATTTCTGTCGGCGACCTTTTCAAAAGTGTCTGCGACCTAAGTATAAATTGGGCTTTAGGAAGCTTGCCAAATTTCACATTGACAGACACATGCTGTCATTGTTTTATGTTGCTTTTATTGAATCTATTGTGTCATTTTCCATTGTGGTGTGGTATGGGAGTCTGTCAGTGAAGAACAAGAACTCCTTATACCAAATTGTCAAGTGGGCGAATAAGATAATAGGAGTAAATCAATGGACTCTAGAATACATTTATACAACTCAGTTGTACAGGAAGGCAAGTATTATTTTATGTGATGAGCTGCATCCCTTAGCTCTATGGAGTCTGGAACTATTTTGGCCGTTTTTGAGTACCTTTGATTTGCCCTTGATATACTACATAAAGAAATGTTTATCATACCAATGTTTGGTATCTTTTTTTTCAGCACAATCTCATCTACAAGACCTGTTAAATTAAGTTTTTCACTTTTGCATACTTTTCAACATACTGGACCCAAACAGACACAAAACCACAAGCTGCGTGTGGGAAAATGATGGTTTTTTGACTATAATACACACACACATGCTCAATGAAGCATTTCAAAAGTTTGAAATTGAAGCACAAGTTGTATATGTGAACATACAAAGGTAAAGTTTAGATATAATCAAGCTATTTACAAAGAGAGCAGGTCTATCCATATGCACTGTTATTCATGTATATTTGTCAATACTAACTGTAAAAAATATGGAAAAAAGTATTTTGGGCTGAAATACCTTTTTTTCGCCACTACATGTCATACTTGGCTCATTTATAACTTTCTCTTTGACCTCCGTGGCAATGGCTCTTTATTCTCTGTATGTCAATAAAAAAAATTCAAAGATGTAAAAGATTCAAAAATCAAGATGTTCTGAGGCATTTGTACTACAGTGAAGTAGAAAAGAATAATATAATAAGATAAACGAAAGCAATAAATGTTTTTCTCACCTCTCGTTGTAAACAAAAAAATCTTGGTCGTCCATTTTTTTTCTTTTTTGCTCTTCGGTTGAAATAACAAGTTGACGGCATGTTAGACAGCGTGTCCGCCTCATTTCCCCCCAAATAAGTCCAAATATATAACTATACTACTCAAAATCGCCCCAAAATTACTCAAAATACTTCAAAAACTAGTCATAATAAACCTAATTCGTTTTTTCTTAGACGTCTCTTTGTCTTCTCGCTTTCTCCTGCATCCTATAGCTATGAGTCAGCAGAAACCACAGTTTTTCTCCGTTTCATTTTTGTACAAAAAACGAGAAAAATATTAAAATAAATGCAACGCGCGCATAAAAGAGCCATTTTTTGATGCACTTTTTTCATGAAATTGAAATGATCATATCTTAAGTTTTACTTGGCGGATTTACAAAAATCAAACACTCAAACGTAGCCTCAGGTCTGCACTTCCGCATGAAATTGACGGCAGCCCTCTGCTTCACTTGGTTTTCATGCTGCGCGAGCCTAAAGTCGACCTGCGCTCTGATCGCGCCGGCGCGATCACCGACTCGGATTAAGCAACGGGTTTCAGTTACTTCCCTCGGGTTGCCGGTTTGTGGTCCCGAGATGGAAAATGAAACGCTACAGGAATACATTTGTTCCTGCAGCAATTGAGGTTTTAAATAATAATGAGAGACAATAAGGGATATGCATGTGTTTGGTGCAGCCTGTCATGATGTTATTAACGATATATTTGTTGTGAATTGTTGTGTCTTGTATGTGTTTTTTCTGGACAACAAAATTCCATTTATCTGTAAAACAATTTTACCTATGGGTATGAAATAAATCTACCTTGACATGCAGATATTTGCCCTCAATCAACAAACCAATCGGACTCCCTTTTTATAGGGTGTGGCTAGAAAGTTAACTGGACTGATCCAATGGACAATGAGAGAGAGATCCATCTATCTATATATATATGGCCCAAGCCGGATTCAAACACGGGCTGGTACCTTGAGGCCTCAGCCCATATGGTACCCGCTCTACACAGTGATGGCACAACTATCCTTATGAATGACTATTTTCCATTAATATCCCTTTTGTACCAAACTCTCGCACTCCCCGTGTGACTCACTCACCGACTCACTCACCGTGTCAGCCAAAAAAATACTTGAAACACACGGTAAAACATTTTTATAGGTAAATAGACCCTGGGAGTCATTGTTTCATCATCAACGCTGGTAGGTACTAGAAGGTGAGAGAAAAATGATAGTACCTTTGCCAAGAACTTTGCTCATTTCAGTTACTGGACCCAACTAGAAGCACACTATAAAATCGATTAAATCCCCATTATCTTTTGTTTGTCTGACCAGTATGAGTATGTGTGACATGTGATGTCTATATTAGTCCACTACTTTTAAGCCATTATGCAGCATAATCTGTGAGTTTTTGAATTGCAAATTTCCAGTGGGCCGAAATTGATAGGTCTTTGAGAGTAGCTGCACATTTTGAGAGAAAAAGAAATGACGATTAATTATGCTTCATACAGTAAAATGTTGGAGTCTGTCAGAGTTTTGATTTCTGTCGTTTTGTTAATGCATTGTCTGCTGTTTGTCAATATCAGGCAATTTAATGGTTAATTCAATGGTAGATATTTTAATTCAAAATATTGTATTTCTATATTTTCTGTATTCTTTAAGTTTCACATCGCTTCCATTAGTCAGCTCCTGTCTTGGGTCCTTGATGGGAAAGTGTTTACCTCTATCTAGGTGAACATGCATTGCATACAATATTATTCATGCTCACTGAAAAAGAGTGGTTGCCTTACCTTTAAAGGTAAGGTTATAGAATTATCCTAAGCAGACAGTGTATTGTAGTGCTTTTCCCATACAGTGATATTCAAAAAATAATAAGTCATATAAGTGATAATTGTAACTAGTCTAGCATTTAAATAATACTTACACTGTACCTGTGCCGTTTATTTTTGGGGGGTTTTCTTCCTGGTATGATGGATTGGATTGATATGGAGTTAACTTTTAAAGTTTAAAGTTCCTATCTAAAGAGTAATGGTTTCGGTTGCTTCACCCATTCAAGGATAAGAGTACTGTGTCCCTCCTAACACTGGGTTATGGGTGTGTGTGGGAAAGCAGAGGTTAAGATTCCAAAGTTGGAACCAGTTTGTCTGCTTTGTCTGAGTTGGCTCGCTCACAGAACCACCTTCAATACAGTCCTAAGAACTGTAAGCAAATGGCATGGACAGGTGTTGCAGTCCTCTCTTACTGTCAGAAAACATGATGTAAAAGAAAATTCCATGTACCTGGAGGTAGGAGTCAAATGTATTGTCACCTAAATGTTATGTATACTGTATGTATATACTGTGCACTTAATACAGTGTTAGGGTTGTGGTAATGATGATGTCATGTGGTTTCAGCCTCTGTCAAGTAATGTAATTCGTGTGTAAAATTGTTAGCCAGTAACAAAAGTCAGTGTTTATTCTAACCTTAAACTCAAGCAAAGCAAACAGCATTATTATGGACACAAAACGTGCTTGTTTAGGAAGGGATTCATGAGGAACAAGAAATTACAACTTCAATTTGCAGGCGAACTAAATGTCTTGATAAGATCATATTTATATGTACTTCAACCCACAAATATGATTTTCAATGACATTCAATCTGTAAATCTCAGCCAGACTTGTTTACATCACGTATTGCCTGAATTTTGACTTCACATAGTTAAAATGTGAGTTTTATTTCTGGAATTTGTGAACTTTTTCAGTTGTACTAGCTGGAGTTTTAGCATGCTGCAAACGTTTACCATGCACTCCATCTCATAATTCATCATGTGACCATTTTGTGGTTGTTGAAAAACCATACTGTAACTGAATCACAATCCACTAGGTGTGCCACAGAAAGGTTACCATTTAAATAGTGTTGGGTGTGGTCACATTGAGTTGTTTACACATCAGAAGAAACACCGACAACAACTACAGTTGAAATGCTCTTGAAAAACCTGTTTCTAGTCCTCCCATGTCCAATTCCATGAATACCTACAACTGCAGTTACTCATGTATCATATCGGCCTGACATTAATAAGAAATACACGTTTTCAATTGAGTTGATTTTCCGACAGGTTTTCTCATCATTCAGTACTGCAAAAGATACCAAGACCATGGTATGTGGTAACTTTTTTTTCAAGAACATAAATATCAACTATTGTCTACAAGTCCTGTAGCAAAAATGTAGTTTTAAAGATCATTAAGGTTTTCTAAATATTCAACATGTGGAAAGCGATCTTTCTTGATAAAACATTTTGGGATATGTAGTTTCAGTCAGGACATCGTAGAGGGCGGAGCCTCTGTGAAGAATTGACACTTGAGGAAACAGAAAAGGGGGTATTAGTTGTCTCAGGAATCAATGACTGCTCAGCCAACCAGAGGCTACAAAAAGGTATTGTTGTCACTTTTAAGGTTTTAAGAACTACATTAGCTTTAAATGATATGGGCTTGATATTACA